>NC_060273.1:80718983-80850115 GCF_021613505.1 Equus quagga
GATTTGGGATGGGATCACTATGGATTTGGGATGGGATCACTATGGATAACCTATGGGTTTAAGTTATGAAGTCCCAAGGCCTTGTGTTGGGAACCAATTTTGTGTGCAGAATGATTCTGAGCCCTGGATTCTGGAGTATATGTTCTTCTAGAGAAATTTGGAAAGACCATTGTTGTCTTTTTCTGTCCTCTGAGGTGCTTTTGGATCTCCCACCTCAGAATCAATTTTTGCCAACTTCTTGAGTCCTGTGGCGTTGCATCATAATTGCTCACTCAAATAGAGTCACTTTGAATGATGGATGAATAACCAGGCATGTACAGATGCAAGAGAATGTTGGGTATAAAACGTATATTGAATTGTGTAATCATTTGAAGTGTTGCTTCAGATAAGACCTTATATTCTAGAAACATACCTGGGTGTCTGATAGTAAAAACTGCTGACAGAATAACACAGCTTTTCCAGATAAACAAGAATCAAGTTTGGGCTCTTATGAAAAGATCAGTTTAATAAGGTTGTACATTGGTCTTCATGTTGTTATGAGAAGGAATTTGGATGGAATTTGGGTTTTCTAGTCCAAGGCTCTGCTTTACCCATGGCATTCAGCTGTCATGATTTGAATCTGTTCTCAGCTGTCATGATTTTGGCAGCCTTTTGACGTTGGAGTTGTTTTCTAATCTCAGTGAGATCACAAGCAAATTAAATGTGTGTTTGATTTGGTAGTCTCTTATTATCTAAATTTGAAGAAGTGTGCTCATTTATATTGATAACTTACATATTCCTCATGGAAGTATTTTATGAATATAGCCAAAATTTATGGCTTGGGTGCTTATTAATCTTCTCATTCAATCATGATCCTGGATTCTGCTGTTACCTAGTTATCTCCTCCTTTTCCATTAGCTTCCACAGCACTGTTCTCTCATGGTTTTCTGACTTGGCCTTCCTGATATCTTTGGCTCTTTTTGTCTGGGTCCTGTTCTTCTTCCCAACCTTTGAATATCAGTGATTCCCTAGGGTTCTGTCCTCAGGCCTCTTCTCACTTTAATAATCTCTCCTGGATAATTTCATTCACTAGGGAAATTTTTGCAATCACATATCTGCTCACACTCTAAATACGTATCTCTATCCCCGGTTGGAGGTTCAAGACATTGATTGTCCATTTGCACAGTGACGTTTCCAACTGGATGGCCTCTCCCCAGTGTCAGTTCAAACTCAGCATGTGCAAAACCGAGTTCTTCTTCTTCCTGCTTGTTGTCATTGTTAGTGGCATTGCCATCCATCCAGTCATCCAGGTCTGCGGGCTGGTGTTATCCCTGGGTCTCCCCCCGACCCCACATACCCAAGCCTGTCCATTACACCTCTTATGCTCTCAAATCATCTTTTCTTCCCTGGCTTCTGTCAGTCTGTTAATTTAGCACCCCCCCCCCCCCCAGGTCCCCATTTCTTGCCATGCTATTTTTAAGCCACTTACCATCTTGCTTCCAGTTCCATATTTCTGAAACCCAAATCTGATCTTGTCACGTCCCTGCTTAAAATGCTTCAGTGGCTCCTCATTGTCCTGCAGATAAAATCCAAATTCTTGCTCTGTGGTTTGATTCCTGCTCAGCCCTTTAACCTCATGCTTTGTCATTCCTTGATTGTACCCCGTCTACCAGCCACATGAAGTTAATTGTATTTCCTCAGACCTGATGTGCCACCTCCTGCCAGGGAGCCTTGGTATTGCTCTTCCTTTAACCCAGTGGTTCTCAGCTAGAGGTTACTTTTTCCTTCCAGGGGACATTTGGCAATGTCTGAAGACATTTTTGGTAATCACAATGGGGGGGGGGTTGCTACTGGCATCTAGTGGGTGGAGGCCAGGGATGCTCCTAAACTTCCTACAATGCACAGGACAGCCCCACAGTGAAGAAGTGTCCGGCCCAAAATGTCAGTAGTGCTGAGATTGAGAAACACTACCATACCACTTGGTGAAGTTTCTTTTCTTTGTCCCAGGTTAAGGACAGTTAACCTCTGCAGCTTTTGACTAGCTCTGTGACCTTGAGCAAGTAACTTAACTTCTCTGTGTCTCAATTTCCTCATCTATAAAATGCAAGTAATAATAATTCTACCTCATATGTATGTTGTGAGGATCAAATGAGTGAAGAGTACATTAGAATAGTGTCTGTGACATAATAATTGCTCAATAAATGTTAGTTGCTGATATTATTATTATTTGATGTGTTCTTTAATTTTTTATTATTTTTTTGTCCAACTTAAGCAGGGTTGATCACATCTTCCTTATGTCACACCCAGACTGTGAGCCTTGAGACTTGAAGACATGACCTGTGACTTATTCATTGCTACGTCTCAGTGCCTGGCATGGAGTAACTACCTCATAAGTGTTTGCTGAATGAAAGAATGATTCCATTTGCATATATTTTTATATTATAAATTCAGAGTTCTCCACTAATGCAAAATCAACCAAATGCTAGCACTGTTAGGCAGGGGCTTCATAAATGTTGGCTATTGTCATTAATATATAATTATTAAAATAATTTGTATTTATATACTATTTTTTTTTTTTTTGAGGAAGATTAGCCCTGAGCTAACTGCTGCCAATCCTCCTCTTTTTGCTGAGGAAGACTGGCCCTGAGCTAACGTCCATGCCCATCTTCCTCTGCTTTATATGTGGGACACCTACCACAGCATAGTGTGCCAAGCGGTGCCATGTCCACACCCGGGATCCGAACTGGCAAACCCCGGGCCGCCAAAGCGGAACGTGCGCACTTAACTGCTGTGCCACTGGGCCAGCCCCTATATACTATTATTTATAATATAATTCTCTGCTAATTTAATTCTTAATTTTCAAACATTTTTTCCCATTGAAATGTTTTGATATCGATACTTTGTTACAAGTGAATTTTCCCCATTAGAGGCTGTGGCTGGGGAGGCGATCTCATGGTGGACCCTGGGTCCCTTGGGATCTTGGTGGTTTGCTGGAGGAGGCCCATGACGTGATGAGGATGTCATGTGTCTCTTTTCCTCAAGGAAGTGGATGAAGACCCAGGTCTTCCCATCTCACATGGCATATGTCCGCTGGGTATTGGAGAGCCCCTGCTCCCTGCTGTGATGGGAGTATTGGTCTGGGGGTTCTAAGTTACCTGGCTGAACTGTCTGAATGCTAGGCTCTAGAAAGATTGAGTGGCTTCAGAGCTTAAATAGAGTTTTACCACACTGTGCAGCCCATGTCATGGGAGATCATCTAACCTGAACTTAGAGAGTCCCCTGGGACGTCTGCCATGGAAGGAACTTCAGGCCAGACACCCAGCTGCCCTCATGGTTCCCTACCTGGCACATCCTTTCTCAACCTGGAAAATTCCCACTCATTCTTCAAGGCTCAGTTCAGTGTCCAGTTATTGATTCAGCCGTTTTCTGGTGCATCTACTGTGTGTTAGGCCCTGTTAAAGGCCCCTAGAACAGGAAAGAAATAATGAACACAATAGGCTGAATTCCTGGCTTCATATGGCTGATGTCCTGGTCAAGGAGTTGGGCCATAAGCACATGGACGTGTCAGATCATTTCAAAGAGTGATGAATGCTGTGAAGACAGTACAGCAGTGTGATGTTATAGAGTGGTGAGGGGAGGTCCCTGCAGATGGGGTGGGAAGGGAAGCCCCTCTGAGGAGGAGACATTGGAGCCAGCCATGGGAGGACATGGGGACAGGGAGTGCAAAGGCCGTGAGGCTGAAATGAGTTGGATGTTCTCAGTGGAGTTTTCTCTCTCTCCTCTGGTGAGTTTTTGATTTTGTATTTGGCTCCTCATCTGCTTTGTTCATCTCTCTTAAATAGTATGAAGCACATATTTCTTCCCGCCCCTCATTCTTTGCAGAGTCTCATAACCTTTCAAGAACATTGTATCTGAAATCAGAGCAATTAACGGCAACAGCTAACATTTATTAAGCCCCTGCTTACCAGTGCTTGATACTGGTCTGAGTGCTTTGCAGGTGTTTTCTCACTTAATACTCATAGTAGCCTCTTGGGTTGATACCATTATTCCTCATTTTTCAGGTGAGGAAACTGAGGCACAGGCTAAATAACTTGTCCCAGATCATACAGCTGGGAAGTGGCCGAGCTGGGCTTCTGGGCCAGGTAGTCTGAGCATGAATCTGCCTCATTGACCAGTGCACCCTCCAGCTTTCAGTGCTTGTGGCTCACAGGAATGGGTCTGACCCAAGAAGGTTTTTGTCAGCTAAGAGTGTGAGCTGTACCCTTGTCTGTGTCCAGCAACAGGGGCCCTGACGACCTGCCTACCTGGAGGCGCTGGGCTCTGGCTGCTGTCAGAGAATCATCACGCGCAGTGGACATGGCTGCTGCCTCTGAGCCTCTGTGTCCTACTTGTTGAGGAGTAAAGAGCATGCTAGTGACAACTGGAGAAAGTTATAAAGAAACAAATTCCACTGGGGAAAAAATAAGAGAAAATAAAGACCTCAGTGAGTGCCCTGGGCTATCCCAGATGTGAAGCTCATGGAGCCCTGGCACAGGGGCCTGTGTGTGGGGCTGTGCAGGACCTTCCCACGTATTCTTGCTCCCGCCTTTAGTGGGGGCATGCAGGCCCGGATGGGGTTAATCCCCTCAGCAGGCACAGGGTCTTGCTTCTCATTCTCCCTCTCGTCTGGGACTCTGGCAATTCTCCTGTCTCCCTGAGCCTCAGTTTCTTCATCTTCTAAATGCTGGTGATGCCAACACTGGCTTCATGGGGAATTTGAGAATCACAAGAGACGACAGGATGTGAAAGTGCTTTGTGAGTGATCAAATGCTACAGAAATGGTGGTCGTTTTAAGATTAGATCATACAGAGGTTTGCGGAAAGATGTTTCTGAGTTATCTGAGGGATCCATTTATTGTCTCTCCACCTCGTTAGTCCCAGTAAGTAAGACGTGGCTGCATTTTTCTGTTTCCAGGTTAGGATGAAGTTTTCTTAAAAGGCAGCTCTGCTTTTCATAAAGCCTCATTAGAGCCCAGACACAGGAGCAGAACAAAGACACAGGCCCGCGAGCACGTCGCGACTCACAGCCTCAACCTTCCAGACTCTCTGGTTTCCAGCACAGTGGAAACTCACCCCCTGTCCCCCACCCTGCCCTCCACAGTTAGGGGAGTTTTATTACCAACAATGCCAGCATTTCAAGGGACTTCCCCCTGAAAGCTGCTTTGTTAATGAAGACATTTCTGGAAGTTTGTTTTTTCACTGATTGTGTTTAGCAGGTTCCGTGTTGCTTTTCCCCTTTTTGATAGGAACATATACAATACCCAGCTGCCAATGTTTTGGATCCAGATGGTTTAAAAAAACTAGAAACTATGGTTCCCATCTCTTTAAAATCTGCCTGAGCATCACATAATCTTAAACAGATTTTTCTCCTCGGGGAGGTAAAGCGTCATGGATCTCCCAATGCGTGGATTGAATAATTATTTCACTTATTTGACAAATATTTGTTGAGCACTAATATGTGCCAAGTACTTTTACAGATACTGGAGGGACAGAAGTGAACAAGACTGGAAAGGTCCCTGCTCATCTGGGTTTTAAATTCTAATAGGGACACAGACAACAAACCAAACATTTCCACAAGTTGGAATTTCTGATAGAGCTGAGTGCAGGTCAGAAGACAGGCAGGGTGATGTGATGTGGGTGCAGGTGTGGTGCCCTTCTTTTGTGGGTCTAAAAGTTAAATAAGAGTGGTCAGGAGGGCCTTGCAGAAGGGCTGAAAGTCAAGTGGAGGCAGCTGAGTTAAGATCTGTGGAAAGGCATTCTAGGCGGAAGGAGCAGCAAGTGCAGAGGCCCAGAGGTGGGAATGAATGTGGCACATTTGAGGAATAAAAAGAAATACGTCTGGAGCCTATTAAGAGGGCAGGAGTGTGGTGGAATAGGTAGGCAGGGCTTGGTAGCTGGCCAGGGCCTTGAGTGTAAGGAATTGGATTTTATTTGAAATTAGAGATCACTTTCTCTCCTCCTCAAGTTCAAGTGTAACAGGTAGAGACCTACAGAGTGGACTTGCCTGAAGAATTTTTGTGACCCCGTGTTACCTGCCTCTCTACTGGAGACAGTCACCTTTGTCCTCTCTGTGTGTGCAGGATCTGCCTGGAGCCTGGCTTTAGTCTGTTGGCTGACTGGACAAACTGGCTTTTTCCCATGTAGGGCTGGAGCACATGGTGATGGGCAAGGAGTGTCACTAAGTTCTACTCCTTGGTTCCTCTGTATCCCATAAGTGCACTAAACAGCCTGGTCCTTGGCTTGTTCCTTGACCTAGAAGATTCTGTCTGGGGGCCTCGCATCCTGGGGGCTTGCTCCCCTGCCAGGAAGATGGTTAAGCAGATGGGGCAGGGAGATTCAGAAGAATCATGGTCAATAGCCTCCTCAGTCCTGCAGATGCAGGAGCCGGGCATCCTGGACTACTTGAGCCTTTGCCCATTCTTCAGCACAGGCTTTCCCCACCCCAGACCATCCTGTGGGCAGCTCTATATTAATCTTCCATAGTGGCCTTAAACGTACCTGCTTGGGTGCTCTCAAAGACTGCCCACTGTTGATGAATTAAATCCACACCTCTTAGCCTGGCCTTCCAGGCCCTTTACAATTTAGTCCTGCTTACTGCCCCGTCCTTCTCATTCTTCTCCTGCACAGATTTGGTCCCAGACCAGACTTGTTTACTTGAAATCTATAAATACCACTTGTCCTTTAGGCCTCATGCATTTGTGCCCCAACCCCCTCTCCTAGCACACCCTTCTATTCTCCTAACCTACCAGGTGCACCTTGAGTTTTCTGTTCCAAACCTGACCCTCCAGGAAGCCTATCCTGACAACTGTAGTTCATGTAGCTGTTTCGTATACTTGTGAACGGCTCCAGTGCTTACAGTTTTCAGTTGGAATAACTCACAAGGTCATTATTTTTCCTTTGTGTCTCTCATAATATACCATCATCTCCTGAAGGAAGGCTTATGGGTGGTATTGATAAAAACCTCAGGGATGGTAAAAAATCTGTGAACAAACTGGAAAACACATGCTCCTCCTTCAGGTCAGGGTGGGAGTCTATTCCAGATGAAACAGTCCAGCAAGAGGGAATGGCATCACCTAACTTTCCAGGCAGTCCAGTCAGCTCTACAGATCATTTCCAAAAGGAGTCCTTTGCTGAAATATCTCCTTAGAACTCCAGCTGTGAGGACTGATGTTTTATCTTACCCATAGCCTTGAACTCACGTCTGTCCCTTTGTAGAGTGTAAGGACATTGTGCTCTTGGAACTAGCTCTTCACTGATGGGAAAACTTCCCCAAGGCTTGGAGTTGTCTGAGGAGGAAGGTCAGTTCTGGAGATGGTTGGACCTTGTCACAGGGACTGTCTTGTTGCTTCTGGCATGGATTTGATAAATGCTCTTGTCTCAGACCCCTGGGAGCTTCCCCTGCCCTTGAATTCAGTAATGAGTCTTATTTTAGTTCCTAGGAGACTACATGACATTTCCATCCACACCCACTTATCTTGAGCAAGAGGAGGGCCCTTCTTGTTCAACATGCCATCACCAACACACTCCTTCAGTACAGGGCATTAACCTGTGCTGCCTGCTCCCAGAGCTGCTCACCCACTTGCAGTTGTGTGTGCAGCTTCGTTGAGAAATGGCAAGACATGGCCAAAATATGAGGAACACACACTCTTTCCTCTTTGTGTGTATTCTGTTTCTCTGTAAACATCATTTCAAATAAGCACAACCAAGTTGGTGGTGTTCCCTTATGGGCTTAGAAGATAGTAAAACCATCCAAATCAGCTTCTTCTCATATTAATTTTGGCATCAGTATTTTTGTAGTACTTTATGTTAGCTGAGGGGCTAATTGGTGTATTTTTGTTTGGTGGTCATGAGTTTCTCTTGTACCCACAGATCATATGTGTTTTCTCAAAAGGACAATATGATATGCTCAAGAATGTTGGATATTTTCCTGTCTTTATTGGTAAAAGCTAAAAAACAAGAAATGGAACTGTTACCCCAGGAGAAATTTAGATGGAGGAAATGAGATAATTGAAGAAATGTTGCCTAAATTTCATAGTACATGAGTTCTTACCATAAAAACTTGACTGAAGGCCAAGACTCACTGAATTTTTCATGAAGCATCGCTTATTTTGCAAAGTTAAGGCATCCAGGGCTGAAAGATATTGCCCTAGGCAATATTTAGTATTTTCTGTTTATAAAAAATTTTTTTTTCTCTTATTACAAAACTAATATATATTCAGTATAGGAGACTTAGAAAATAGAGTCAACTCTTGTTTTTTTTCCAAGACTCTTCTAGGCTGGTTAAGATCTTGGAGCCATTTTTGGAAATGATGACCAAAGCTTGTGGCTTCTTCAAGAATGTTTTGCTGGTGCAGTGCATATGTCTTGAAGTTACAATGGAGTATGTCTGTTTATGTAAATCCTTTGCCAGGTCCAGCTCACCCATGGCCTTCTCCCTCTGAAATGTGCTGCTCTGGCCTATTGATGAGCATTTAGCCTAATCTAGAATGAAGCATCACTGGAATGATGATACTTACTCCACAGGCAATCTCTCTTTAGAATACACCTCAACGTGTCTCTGAGTGCCTGCTCGTATTTCCTGGCAATGCACTGACTACCACTGTTTTCTTTACTTTCAGTAACCACTGAACAGAAGTGAGTCATTCTGTGGACTTTCTCATTTTGTGTCCTTTGGTTTATCCCCCACATGCAGCTCCTACTTTGTTTACAACTGAAGGAGCTTTATCTTGTTCAAGGAACAAATTCCTCTTATTGTTTATGTGAGATAATTTAAAAACCTAACGTTTTTGTTGAAGTAAAAGGGATGTGGTACTTCTGTGAGTGTGGATCCAAATGCTTTTTAATCTTTACATTCTCAGTGTCTTTCACACTATCTAGCACCTAGTAGGTACTCAAACATGGCTGGTTGAATTACTGAATTAAACACTGACACATCCTTATTGGTTTATTTCCTTGATACAGGGCTGTCGCACTGCATAACTGCAGGGACACCTTTCACGCACACTGTCCCACCTGTGTGGCCAAATATAGCAGCCTTGTCTAGAAGCAATAGTCAATCCAGGGTATAGGTTTGAATAGCTTCCTGATTCTTGGTATGGTTTGAACAATCCCTGTGAGTGGCATTGAACTGGAATGTTTGGGAACTGCTCATACTCTCCCACTGTCCCATACTGATATGACTCATCTGTCTCCTTGAGCCTGGGAACATTGTGTTCTGCTCAAGCCCATCCTGCATGGATAGACTTTATCTAAATTCCAATCCATGCCAGCACTGCTTCCACTTCATATCATTCTGCTCCAACCCATTCATGTCTATTTTCTCCTTGATCTTCCTCTGAAAAATTCATAAGGACCTCTGCAGGTATCTGCTTACGTGTGGGTTTCTGCTCAGAACCAGCCATGTGTGAAACTCTTCCTTGATAGTGAAGCCTCATCTTACCTAGTGATTTCCCTATTGGATGAGTTACTCTCAAATTTCAATTTCCTCTCTCCTAGATAGCAAACTAAACTGAGAAGCCCTAGGCCCTTAAGTAGGATGAGTACTAGAAGACACTAGTGACTAAACAACTTGCAGACCTATTTCAGATTTATTGAATAGTCTCCTGAAACTAAGATTAATATACCCACTAGCAGATGTACAGTAGTTGGTAGTGTGTGTTAACAATGAATTTATTCTGTAAATGTCAAGCTGTCTTATATGGAAGTAGCGTATTTGGTATCATTAGTCTGATAGATAAAGTAAAATTTATACAAATTTTCTTTAGGAGGCTGCTTACTGCTTGAGTCCACCATGGCATCCGTTACAGACTTCTGCTGTATTTCCTATAGATCATCATTTTCCTGGTTATGTGTTCTTGCTTCCATCATTCATTATTATTTCCTTGAGGACAATAACAGTCTCTTTTCATATATATTCCCAGGGGTGATAATTATGCCAGAACATAATTCTGTTCAATAAGTGTTTGTTGATTGAATAAAGACATCAAAAATCTTAAACTGGTAGGTCAGAATATAGTGGTTGGATATGAAGATACCATATGAGATCAGGGATTACTGAGATTCTTTAGCATTTAATATAATTGGAGAATAAGAGGGAAGGCATAAAGGCACATTACCTCTCCATTTACCAAAAGGGAAGGGGGAATCATTACATTAGTAAATATTAAAAGATGTGCAAGCAGCTACATAAATTATGATGCATGAGTTATAGGTTATGTTAGCTTCGTGGTACCATAAAAATCATATTTTCCCCTCCTGCCCAAATGAGAGCTATGAGCACTGGACTGGGCCGGAATCACCCGTGTCTGAAGATTAGGAGAAGCAACTGAGCACCAGGGAACGGTGATGATCAAGGACCAGGGACAGCGATGAAGTTTTCTCAGGCTCAGCCTATGGCCCCTCATGTGACCAGTATGGTATATTAAATTAGACTGGGAAAATAAATTGGTCTCTGAATTCTAAGCCATGAAGAAAGTTGGTGGCTGGCAGGAAGGAGTGATCCCATTTTAAGAGCGGATTTTCCAGGTGTCTCAGATTCCTGGGGCTGTAGGTACTAGAGACAAGGTGCAGCCTGTTGCTGTGGACCACATCGGCACACACACCCATGGAAAGTGAGTTCTACCATTCCAGGCCACTGCACAGCTGTGACTTTGGCCACTATATTTTTAGTATTATCTTTATTTAGGTTCCAGGAAGCAGCTCTTTCTCTCATATAACGTTAGGCCAGTGTGGCTCCTGTCTCTTAAGAGACATGCTCGATATTCTGAGGGCAACTACCTTAGTTTGATTCAGGCAGCCTGAAGTCTATAGTGCTGCCCTGCAAACAAAACTATCTGTAAGAAAGGATCCTTCCTTCTTGAAGAACTGCTGTGGGATTCTGAGTGAGTCCTTTCACCTCTTCTGGCCTCACGTCCCTCTCAGTGGGAGAAAAGAACTTTTCTATTGTCCTTAAAATAAAGTGGTATCTGTCAGTAGACCCAGATCTTTGAGGAAAGATGCTCTGGAAGATGATAGTGAAGCAGTGTTATGATGAAAAATGGGTGCATTCTCTTGTGTAAGGTACAAAGTCTGTTATTAATGTTTCAAAACTTGGCTTCATTTCTCCACAATTCCTAGCTGAATGAGCTCATCATCCAAAGGTGTGAGAACTGAACATGTATCTGAAGAAGGCCTTTAAGACAACGGAGGTCTGGTTTTGTGATAAATTTAATTTGGAAAAGAGAGATTGTTTTCTCATTTATTATTTTCTCTGGGGAAAAGAAAGGAACAGATAGATTTATGCTTTATCTTCAAGTGCTCCAAATTATGTGTGACAGCTTTTCAAAAAGCTGGTATCTAAAGGTGAAAAACATGCTTTCTGCATATATATGACTTGACAGCATTCTTGGCCTGGCATTGTAGAAAATATGTCATTGATTGCTGTAATTCAGCAATTGTGATTAATTGTTCAAGGGCCTTCATTGTACTTTGCCAAAACAAAATTAAGGGAAAACAACATTCTCATCATGCAAACCATGTAACTTTCATGTTTATTAATCCTTCCATGGAGGAGTCAATATCCACTTTTGAATGAGAGTACCAATCACTGTGAAACTGTCTCAAACATTACCAGGAGAAATCATTTTGAATTTTTCCAGGGGACTCAACTCATTATCCCAGCAAATGATAACTCTTTGTGTACCTCTCCCACATCAGCAGGCTTTTGAGGTGCTTTTGTGGATTTACAGGGATGTGACTTTCTTCAGAGTCTACTGGTCATGTAAAAGAGATTTTAAATGCTCCTTTATGTGCTTGTTATTGAACCACTTCTAAGCAACAGCTCAATGATCCTACGAATATGTTTTCCACTTTCCTGGGTATTTTGGTGGGTCCTTGTAGCTGACTTGGAATCCATCCTGGTGGTTCCAGTGTTTGGTATAGGGACAGCTGCCCTCTTAGATCTGGCTTCCCGTCTGTTTCTGAGTTCTCATCAACATCCATCCAGATGCAGTTTTGCTTGTAATATAAGTCAGCCTCTTATTGTACAGACTGGAATACACTAATAGAGACTTCACTATTTCATCCCGTGAAGATTTATCTTCACTATTCTTACCTACTCTATTCTTGAATACAGTGGCTGGACTCAGAGATTTTGTTTCCCCTTTGTTTGTTTCCTGATCCCAATTAATATCTGTCTTCTTTTCTTGCTTGTGACATCCTTATGCACCATATTTGTTATTAGGGAGTATGGTATGTGTTGGCATTCATCCATGCACAGATGGATAAATTTAGCTTGGAAAGTGAAACCCAGGCGGTAAGGGGACTCCACCACAGTCACATTATTAGTCTTCTAAGACCTTGATTCTTCATTTACTTCCTCCTCCCACCCCCAGCCCTGTGTCCTCTCCCAATAAAACAAGGCGAAATAAAACACACAATGACATCTTGATCTCATCGCATCTCTACTCACTAATTGCATCACTGTTGCGATGTAGATTTCTACCATGCAGTGGTAGTGCAGATCGCTGAGTAATGAACTGTCCATGGTGCTGATAGGCTTACAAGGGAACTGTATATTCTCGAACAAGAACACAGCTTAGGATGGAATGAAACCTTTTGCTCCTTGAACTTAGAGCTTTAGAATCTCATGGCTAGGTTTTGCCATGCCTGAAATAAGTAGAGAATTGAGGACAATTATTTTACTGGTTTGAGCCAAACTAATCATTTTAGCTTTCAGTACATTGATATTTTGGGTCTAAGTTCTCTTGGTCTTAGATATTGGGAGAGTTTCTCACATCTGGGCAGTTTTTGGTAGATACAGCTCGTGTTTTCATTTTTCCTTTCTTGTAGCTACCCTAGAGGATCACAGAGAGCACACAGGGAATTGACAATTATTTTTAATGAGAGGTGTATGTGAAGTGGCTTCTCATTCTGAATTCCCTGCATTGCTTTTTAGTGGAATCAGGGGGTTTGGGGTGTGCTTCTGGTGCTGTTTGCATTGACAGTGAGTTCCATAATCACTTTCTGGCAGGACCAAATGTGCTCTGGTTTTGAGTTTTATTTCAGAAGCATGCCTTATTTTGCTAAGTAAACCAACTAGTTGTGATTTTTGAGGAAAACAAAAGCCCTCTAATATTTGTCTTTGGTTTGAATAAACATGAAGAAGATAGTAAGGTGGGAGGGATTTAAAAAGTCACCTTCTCTACCTTCTCTTTTCTTAAAACTCAGACTCATGGGCTTGAAGGTATCCTGGATTCGTAGGCTGCTAGTGCGCTGGAACACTCTCAGGAAATAAGGGAAGGCTTTCTTTTCCACCCACATAGCTGTACTATTTTGATACCAGAACCAGGATCAAAGTGATATTCAATTTAATACATACATACACACGTATATAATGTTTGTATTTATTTATTTATTTGTTTGTTGATTTATTTAGAATTTATAGCTGGGCCCTCATAGAGCTGACAGTGCAGTAGAGAAGACTGATATAGGATAAATAATTGCCCATGTACTAAGGATGCCACGTAAGCAAAGAGTGAAGCTGTATGTTTGCATCAGAAATGCTGATCGTAACAATACAAATACCATTGTAAGAAATATGTCCTGAGAATTTGTTGCTGTTTTTTTTCACTAAGAATTATTACATGAGGTATTGGATGAGCTTGTCACCCATGCACATTACCATCTCAATTATTAGGATATCTGCTAGACACATCCAAATTAAAAAGGAGAAGTTCTTGGGAAATCATTATGTTATAAACCTTGACTCATATCCACTTTTATTATGTTCCCAAGTGGCAGTGGGCAACAGCCAACTCAAATGGAAGAGAGGATAACTGAATTACTTGGGATTCAATAGCCCCACCCTTTCAAAATGACAGCTTCATAATAACTCGGGAAAGTACTCTACTTTTATTTGTTCATTTTTTTACTCTGTACAACAATGAGCCAGCAGAATTGATACAAAAATATATTTCCTTGACAAAAGGCTCATCTAATCAGAATACTATTGTTGTGATATAAAACACACAGCACATGGTGGTGAGATTATGTACCACAAATGTAGATCATTAGATCTTGGTTTATTTTACAAGACTCATTTTCAAGATTCTCTCTTGGTTAGTGGTCTAAACTATGCAATTATTATAGTGTCTGAAATTGTCCTAATCTATGGAACAGGAAAACATGCCCATATATTTACTGAGCTAAAAAGTTGTAGGACTCACTGAAGGAAACTAATGTAAATGGATGAAGCAAATCAGTGGGTGCTGCTGGCAGCGTGTCACACAAACTAGAGTTAGTGTGCTGCAGTAGGATTAGGATTTCGAATGGAGGCATACAGTGTATTTGCAGGACCAAACACAATCTGAATGGGCTAAATGCATTTTTTATTTCCACATAGATCAAGGGAAAGAGGTTTACCAAGATGATGCTTGTTAAATATTCAAATGAGAACTAGATTTCAGTGGATGTTGGAGAGAAAGCACATTAGCTGGATTAGTAAAGATCTTTCATATTACTGTGAGGTAGATTTCAAGAGTCTGTTTATGCTTAATGTAATCCGTCTGTGTTTATTGTTACTAAAAAAGGAAAGAGAAAAGGAGGTGACAGATGTCCTGCAAAATTGAATACAATGTAAAAAGCACTGTGATAGCATTGAGTTCATTCCTGCTAAGGCTGAAGCATGAGCTTGGGGCAACACTGAAAATGTATATTGTGAGAAGTCACTTTTAAAAGATTGTGCATTGTGCTAGACTGCTTGGGGTAAGCAGAGGTGGAATGGATCAGGCATGGATTCTGTCTGCAGGGAGTATACGGTATAATAAGGATGGTATATAAATCAGAAAGAGGGTGCTGTTGTAGAATAAGACTCAAGGAGGGACACCGGACCTAGCCCCTGGCCTGTGACTTTCCTGAAAGGTGTAAGAGTCCTGGGCAGGGTGGGTCTCTCCTGGTGCCCCAGGAGAGAGTGAGGCATTTTGAGGGACTTTGAGCAGGAGAAAGCTGTGGTCATTCTTGCCTTGATGGGGTTAGTCTGGCAGGGGCGGGTAGGGTGGATGAGTGATAGAAGAGCCCGGAGGAGGGCAGACTAGTTCGGAGGGTATTTTATTAGTCCAGGTGAGAGAGAGAAGTAGAATATTTACAGTGGGATTGGAGAGTAAGATATGGATGCAAGATTGAAATAGAACTGACAGTGCTTGGCTGCTTCCAGTGTTGGGGGCTCATGGGCGAAGAGCATCTATGATTTTGAGCCCAGGTGACAGGGAAGATAGTGGTGCCATTATCAGGAACAGGGAAAGCAGGTTTATGGAGAAAAGCTGAAACTTGTTGTGAAATATGGAGCCCAGGACTGTCTGTGTAGTTTGCGAGGCCCAGTGCAAAATTAAAATGTAAGGCCTGTTCAAAAATTAAGAATTTTAAAATGGTGACAGCAGAGTATGGCCCTTCTAAGCATGGGGCCCTGTGTAAATGCATGGGTTGTTCACCCATGAAGCTGGCCCTGATTGAACCAGAGGTACTAAAGTGCACGTGCACCCCATGCCCTTCCTAGGCACCTGGCCCCATGCCTGGGAATGCTCAGTAAAGGAGCAGAGCAGCTTGCATGCACCTGTGCAGGATGCCACAGGGTTGGGACCAAGACTGAGAAGGACAAGAATGACAGCAGTCTCTGAGTGGAAGTGAACCCATTCTATCCCAGTGATTAATCCCCCAAGCCACGTAGAGGGCCAGAAGTCCTCTGCTCAGTTGAAATTGGAATGAAAACTTAATGCTGAAGAGCTTTTAGAAGGTTCTCAGTCTTCCTGCCCTCCCTCCACACCATCATCTCGCTTCCCGAGGTGTATTGCTTGAAGATTCCCTGGGCATTTTTGCATTGAGGAAGGAAGCCTCTAACTTTTTTTGGATGTCTATGATGTTGTGACTGCTACCTTATATAATCCTTTGACGTGAGTATTATTACCTTGTTTTATAGATAAGAAAACTGAGGTTTAGAGAAGCAAGAGGCTTTCAAACTGCACAGCCACCAGCTGGCAGAGTCCATCTCTCCCCATGACGCTGCCCGCTTTTTTGGCCATGGAAGCAGAGTCAGGCTGCTCAAGATTTTTTTTTGTGTGTGAGGAAGATTGTCTCTGAGCTAACATCCATGCCAATCTTCCTCTGTTTTGTACATGGGGTGCTACTACAGTATGACTTGATGAGCGGTGTACAGGTCTGTGCCTGGGATCTGAATCAGTGAACCCTGGGCCGCCGAAGCAGGTGGGCAGACTTAACCACTATGCCACCAGGCCGGCCCCAAGATTTTTAAAAAAGCTGTGGCAAAACTAAGTTGTGTTAAAACTACCTTCTGAGGGAACTGACTGGTTTTTGGATGCGGGGCCTAGAGACGAGGAGAGGCTAGGAATGTCCTGGGGTTAAAATCATGGGCCGGTGGTGCCCATCTCTGACAGTGGCCCAGGAGGGCCTGTGGTCTGCTGGAGGAGACGGGCTCACTTTTTGTCTCATTGGGTAGAAGTTTTTGGGCCCTTGGCTGGTTGAGGAGAAATTATTTTCCAGTTTGTGGATTGTGACCAGCCAGCAGGGCAGTCTGTCCTCCAGGCATCCTGGGGACAAAGCCGTGCATCTCCTTCCTGGCTTCTTAGCAGCTCCTTGGAGCAGGGCCTGAGGGAGGGAGACCATGGGAAGCTTGTGGAAGAGAAATCTGCACCTGAGTGGAAAGAGCTATCGGGTCTCCCCGGGCACCCAGCTGACACCTCGGCAAAAATCAGATCTTAGGCCAGATTTCTGTTGTATGTTGGATCTTCCTTCCCAGGCACAGCTTTCTGAGTAGGAGCCACACCAGACCCAGAGGAAGAATGCTGGGAGGGGACAGAAAGCAGAGCAGCTGCCAAACAGGATGTGTTTGTACAAAGTGTCTGCTAAAACCTGTGAATGTCGGAACAACAGAGAACCTGATTATTTTGGAATCTGAAATCTGCCATTGAATTAATTCTAAATTAGTGATTCAGATTGACTGATAGGAAAAATAGGTCCTTAAATATACTGCTTTTTGAAAACTTAAAGTTCGAGGAAATCTTGTTAAATTTGAAAACGTCTGATTATGTTTCACTCACCCGTTAACTTAACCGTATTTGAATTCAGTATAGTGGCTGTGCCCAGGGGGAAGGGGTTCGCCCACTTCCAGTTCCACTGGCCCAGGTACAGAGGGCTCAGGTGGCCTCTGCAGGTGTTTGGGGATCTCAGAGGCTGCACTTCACAGTGGAATTCTTCCAGCCAATCCTCCTCGCCCCAGGGGACCTGCAGAAACTGCCAGATTTCTAGTCAAATGATGTTTGGAGAAGCAGGCTGGACATGGCCTTACTCTCCGTGTGAGTGCCTCTCCATACCACTAACATGAGCTCAGGGGTGGTTCTTACTCACATACCGGTGAGCTTGTATTTGTTTTTTTTTTAATACCAGTGCTTAAGACCTACTTCATGTTAGAGACTGAATGTGAATATTAGGGAAAACCAGGCATCAGGCCCCTGGGCTTTTGAGCATAGCCAGATCATGTCATATACCTTGGCGTCACTATTGTTTCTGACTGGCCTTACAGAGGGGGGCTATAGGATAATGGGGTTATGGGTGATAGGTTCACAGATGCCTGACTGGGTGGGTAGGGAGGTTTGGGGAGGCATTCCCCACCCCTGGGCCTTAGATCTCTGGGTGGGGTGATGGCTGTGGTGATGTTGGTGCATGTCATCTAGAGGATGATTTCAAGTCTCTTACTCCATATGCTTGCATTATTTATCTGTTAGTGGATGCTATTGATGTAATACAATACCAATTTATTTTAAAACATCTCTGAATTACTGGTAGCTTTTTGTTACTGTGTACTTTTTAAATTAAGATTCTTTTGATGTTTAAAGGAGTCTCCTTATACAAAAAAACACAGCCAAGTAGGGGACCAGTGGTTTAGGGAAAAGCTGTCACCCATGCTGCTGGACCGTGTTCCTGCCTTTGTGTGTGATGGCATGTTTTAGGCTGCACAGTGACATTCCTTCAGTGAGGACAGTCATCATCTTGCTGGTGAAGGTCTTAGCTATTGACCTCTTCTTTTCTCCCCTAGACAAGAAGGAGTGATAGTTGATGCTAGGAAACAATAAAAAATTAGGCTGACTTTTTGGTTCACAACATGCATTTCTATTTATGAGAATCTACTTAGAAGAATCATCACCACGTTTATACACCCATGTTCGTAGCAGCATTATTCACAATAGCCAAGAGGCGGAAGTGCCCCAACTGTCTATTGGCAGATGAATGGATAAATGAGCTGTAGTATATATACAGAGTGTAACATTATTCAGCCTTAAAAAGGAAGGAAATTCTGGCACATGCTGCAACATGGATGAACCTTGAGGATATTATGCTAGGTGAAAAAGGCCAGTCACAAAAGACAAGTACTGTATGATTCTGCTTATATGAAATATCTAGAGTAGTCAGGCTCATAGAGTCAGAAAGTAGAATGGTGTTAGAAATGAGGAGCGGGGACTGGCCCTGTGGCCTAGAGGTTAAGTTCGTGTGCTCCCCTTTGGCAGCCCAGGGTTTCACAGGTTTGAATCCTGGGCACAGACATGGCACCGCTCATCAGGCCATTCGGAGGCAGCGTCCCACATAGAAGAACTAGAAGGACCTACAACTAGAATATACAACTATGTTCTGGGGAGGCTTTGGGGAGAAGAACAAGAAGAAGAAAAAAATGATTGGCAGCAGATGGAGGGGGAAATGGGGACTAGTTGTTTAATGGATACAGAGTTTCAGTTTTGTGAGATGAAAAAGTTCTGGAGATCTGTTGCACAGCAATGTGAATGTATGTAACACTACAGAACTGTGCACTTAAAAATGGTTAAGATGGCAAATTTCATGTTATGTGTTTTTTACCACAATTAAAAAAACTCACCTTTTTCTTTCTCTAAGCCGTGTTGACTTGTGCCTCTCTTTTCCCTGGTGTTGGTGTAGTCCACATTTTCTCTTACCTGTGTATCTCACATACCTTCTTGCTGTGGGAGTTCCTCAGAGTCCAGGTAGACTTATTTTGGGATCTTTAACCTGTGGCATCCTACAGAGACCAAAGGGAAGACTGCCTTCCCCTCTGGGTACCTCCTTGTGGTGGTTTCTGCTCTTCATCACTGGGTACCAACCATGATCTGTTTCTTCCTGGCCCAACTGCCCTTTGAAGATCCAAAAGCTGTGTCATTTTCTGCAAAAGCTGTGTCATTTTCTGCACTGCATTGATTAGTTGTGTCATTGGGTTTGGTTTGATTGCAATGACTCTGCTATTAACAAATTTATACAAGGTACAGCAGGAAAAAAATCATTGGGTACTTCCATGTCCCCCAAAGATAAAATGTAACCTTTTTTCTGCATCATTTGAATTTTTACTGCTAATAAATGCCTGGCACTGCTTTTTGGTGTGATATTTAAGTCCAAAGGGATATTGTGGAGCCTGCGTATACATAATTTAATGTAGAACATAGAATTTTAGTGCTGGCAGGGATCTCTGAGAGTTTTTATTTCAACCTCCTCATTTTATAGAGGAGGCATTTGGGGTCCTAATAAGGAAGCGGTGATTGTGGAGCCAGAACTAGGCGTACGTCCCAATTTGTGCCATCAGCTCCTTCTTGTCCTCAAGGCACCCTCTTGGAATTTATAAAACTATATTTAGTGCCAGGTATTGGAACACCATTCATTTCAGAGCACATGTCTGTTAGCTTGAAGGGATTGTGTGCTGAGTCTGGCAGTGGCAACTTCACCCATGTTTCAAGTCCTGTGTGGGTTTCCCTCCCTTTACCCAAAAGATATACTTCTGGTGCCATGTGCCAAAGTCAGCATTTGAGCTTAATGCTACCAAGGAGCTGGCTATTAGAGGATTGCTGGATTAAATCATTTTGAAAATGGAAAACTTCTATAAGATGAAAAAATCACCCTTGAATTAACCTTTCTTGGGAAATAATGTTTGCGTTCACCTTTGACTCCCTCTAACCTTTACTCACTCGAACATGTAGGATCTTCTTTAGAGGCCTTGTAAGTTACTTTCTAGGCGATTATAAGGTTCCTGAGGCCCTCTTGCAGCCTCTAGCTCATGCCCCGCACACAGGAGGGGCCCTTAATCTGATTGTACTGAATTTAAGTGGACCCTTCATAGGGTTGAGGAAAAAGTAGGATCACAAATAAAATGCAGCTTCCTTAAGCAGTGTGCATAGTGTTTTGTAACTAGATGGAATTAGCCCCACAAGTCCTCGTGGATAAGGTGAAATTTGGTCTTGGTTCTCAAGAATGGGCACAAAACTCATGGAGACAACTCTAGCAGAGGAAAAATAGTATACTTAGTGGGAAGGGAATATAGAGAGAGGAGGGAAAAAGAAACTGTCCAGGGTGTATTTGGGCAGTGGAATTTCCTTTTAGAATGCTTAGCTAACTCACAGTGAGCTCTGTCACTCCACCTCACTCCCCGTCACTTACAGTAGCGGACCCATCAGTGGCTACTCTGTCTTGAAGCACCCTACCTCATATCTGCAGTTATTTGAGGCACAGATGGTCCCCTCACCTGAGCTGGGCCAATCAAAGCCTCTTTCCTGGGAATTTGGACTAGGAACTGGGAGAGGAACTTGGGTTACTGGGTCTACGTCATGTAAGCTTGGGACCTGGGAGGTGGATAGCTAGTACCTTCCTGGAGGCTGGAGAAGGGGAGGAGGATAGTTAGCAGAGGGAGAGGAGAGAGATGAGAATAAATTGGGTGATTTTTCAGTCCCTGGGACCCAGCCCTGTCTGCACACCCCTTTCAGTACTCTGTGGCTATGCCATAGAGTCTCCTTTTCTCTTTAGGTCACCTCTGGGGTGGAGTGAGGCTGGTTCTGTTACTTGTGCCTAAGAGTATTAAGTACTAGAGGAGCCGGAGGGAGAAGAACTCGAGTTCTGGTTGTATCTCACAAACTAGTTGGGAGGTGTGGGCTTGATCTCCTTGGCAGCCAGGCTTAGTGGTTTGGTAGTGTGCCTGAGGCAGTTTGCCACCCCTGCTGTGGCTCAGCACCCCCGTCCAATCTGGACTCAGAACATGGAGGGGGGATCATTGGTTGGATGCTTACATGTTTATTTGAAGAACCTTGGATACCTACACTGTGTCTACACTAGATGCTGCTGTTACACACAACTGGGGTCCAGTAGGCACATGCAGGTGGAGCCCAGGTGACAAGTGCTCAGACAGAGGTGTGTATAAGGCAGTGGAGGGCATGGGAGGAAGACCCAGTGTGTCCGAGGGAGCGGGAAAGACTTCACAGAGAAGATAGCATGGGAGTGAAAGCTGTAGGAACTTGTCAGATACACAGTGGGAGCAGAAGTAACGGGACTTGCCAGGTAGAGAAGAGAATGACACATTTAAGGAGGCAGGGAATGTCTGTAGGGCTGAAACAGGTGGTGTTTGAGAGAGAATGGAAGGTAAGGTTGTGTTCACAGGCAGCAGCTAGATCGAAGGGCCTTGTGAGCCTGGCCGAGGCTCACCCTTCCTAGGTAGAGCGACTGTACTTCTCAGTTTGCCTGGGACAGACCCAGTTTCTGCCTATTAGCCTGGAACAATAAAGTGAAAGCACTCACCTTTCACTCTCACAAGTGTCCAGGTTTGATAATAAGTGATATCTTTACCCTCCTTTTAGGTGATGGGACCCACTGCAGGATTTTAAACATCAGAGTGACAGGGTGAAATTTCAAGTTGGGGAGATGATTCAAGAGGAAGCAGAGAGGATGGCAGAGCAGAAAGCATGACTGGAGACAAGATTAGTGATAATGGCCTGAAGTGAGCAGTGGTAACGGAATTGGGGAAGAGAGCATTAACGGGAAAACCAACAAGAAGGTATAGACCATAGGACTTTGTGAACCTATGGCTGTCTAGCCAGGGGGACTGCTAAGGGGAACTGAGTTAGAACAGGCTCACTGGGGTGGTATTGAGGTCTGTTTTGGATATATGGGGCCATAGGACAGCTAGATAAAGAAGTCACGTATGGGCTGGAAATAATGGTCTGGGGTCCAGAAGAAAAGACTGAGCTGGAGGCAGACACTAGGCAGTCGTTAGGCTGTGGGTGATCGTTGAAGCCATCAGCTTGGATGCAACTGTCCAGAGAGAGAGTGCATTAAAGAAGAAGAGGAAGTCAAAGACTAAAGCTTGGGGATACCACTGTTTAAGGGGAAGGCAAGAAGAGATGAGCCTACAAAGGACACTGAGAAGGACTATCAGGAGAGGTTGGAAGAAATCTAAGGGCGCCGCCAGAGTAGCTGTTATCATTAATTGAAGGTCTAGTATGATTGAAAACTCCATGCACCTCGCTCTTTAAAACCACAACAATCTTCCAGGCAGGTGGTATTAACTCTGATTTATAGGCTCACATAATAGTTTAAATAACGTGCCCATGGTTAGCCGTCCAGCCAACGTGGCAGACCTGTGTTTCTAAAGCCCACGTTCATTTCCACAGCACGGAACTGGTAGTTGCAGCAGAGATGGAGGCACCGGAGTCCAGAAGACTCTCCTCCTTCAGGAGGACTCAGCAACTTGGGGAAATTTCAAGTTCAGGGGACTTGACCATTGCAGGTGCAAGTCTGAGGGGGACCGCTCACCTCCTTTCTCTGCTGGCCCCTCTGAACAGGCCACATAATGGAGACCTGGAGGAGGAGGCTGTTTAAAATGGAACATGGAAAACAATGCCAACAATGATTTAATTGCGCCATGAATTGTGGCCAGAAAAGGAGCCTAGCAACAAACTCATTTTCTGTTGGGCACAAGACACAGAGGACCTGCCATAATTAGTTCTGCTTTTTTGTTTTTCTCTTATTGGCAAGTGCCTCTTTATTTTTTCTTCCTTGAGTGCACATGATGGATCAGCTTTTAATCTAAGGTCCTGGTGTTAGAAGTGTCTTTCCGTATTGTGAAGTGTTTGTGGAGGTCCTCGGCTTGTGTGAGTGTGGGCACACACCTGCGTCTAACATTTACTGAGTGCCTACTGTGTGCAAGGTAATGTACTTGAGTGTTGTACATGTATCATCTTATTTACCTCTTGGCACAACCCTGTGAGTTAAGTAACATTATTATCTTCATTTTTCTGGTGGAGAACCTATACTGAGAGAAGTCCCCATGGCTAATAAGTGACAATTGGGGGATTTGACCTGACTCTCTCTGGCCTTTCCCACTTATCCTCTACATCTTCTTGCATTTGTTGTGGGCTGGCATCTCATCTAGTCAGAGTTTCCTTGGCTCTAATCTATTTTTTTTTGGCTCCAAACTATGATTGTTCTTGAACACCCTGAAGGGCTAGCAAGGCTGTTTAAGAAGTAACTGATTGAGTGACCCAAAAGAGTTAACGCAACTTGTTCAGAGGTTGGAGTAGCTGAAGCCTGGGGAGTAGCTGAAGCCCCAGGAGGAGTGGGTCATGTTCCCTGGGAACAGCATCAGTAAGTGAACACTCAGGCCTATCGCTGACGAGGCTTTGTTCTTTTCCTTCCTTTAGAGGTAGAATGAGGCTGTTTTTGAGACTCAGGAGATCATGATGCCATTGAACATCCTGTAGCATTTAGGGGCAGCTCTGAGGACCCCTCATTCCTGCAGGGAGCATGCTTTCTGGCTCTGCTGGGAGCTCTGCACTTGCCTAGGTGTGAATAGGTAACTGCTTATCCCCAGAGACCTGGAGTGAGTGTCCTACTAAAAGCCAATGTCTTAACACTTAGAATCATTTCCTTTGTTTGAGTTTTCTTTTGTCCTTAGGGTGGTTCTGTGCTCTCTTGCTAATGAATTATCCAGGAGTCAATGGCCCATGCATAGTGCATTGGTATTGCCATCCATGTGGCTTAGGACACAGTTGCCAGCCCTGTGGGACTAGAACTCGAGGTCAGAGCCTCCAGGATGATTACACAGCTCTGCCGTTAACCACTTTCCCATTTCCTTCCTGAGCACGGGTAGTCCTGCAAATCTGTCTGTGCTCCCTGGCCTGTGGTGAGTGGGGGTTTAAGCCTGGCAGTCAGCTAAGACTGCTGATTGGATTTATCTTACTAAATAGTGTGATTTGATAAAAGTTAGGATCATAGACTTTGGAATAGAACCTTGGTTCAATCCCTTTATCTTGCAACTGAGAGAACAAAGTCTGGAGGAAGGAGGTAATTTCTCTAGCTGTCCTGAGGAGACTCAGAGCTGGAGCTCCGAGGGAGCCGTATGCCTCATACGCTCAATTGTTCTGGGCTGCCGCTTCAGATGGCTCAGTGGCAAACGCTTCTAAAGCTAGTCCTGTTGCCGAAGAAAACTGGAGAAGAAGATTATAAAGAGACTGGAGCAAGCGCATCAGTCTTCCAGTGGATGTTGGGTGGCTTCGTTCTCAGACACTCTGATGTTGAAGATTTGATTTTCCTCACTTATTTCTATCCAGAATCAAAGGAATAGTTGTGACGAATGCTCGAGCACTTTCAGCCAAGTGAACGGGGGTCACTTGTCATGGGAGAAGCTCCCTTTCTCTTAGGTTGTTCGAGATCTATTAGTGCCCTCCGACAGGCGCGTAATGAATGTAGCCTCCTGAGGCTTGAATAGCAGTAATGAGTGCCTATTTGCACCCAAGGACTCACTCGCTCACTCTGCAGGATCTGGGTCAGTAGACATCATTTTCATAAGGCATTTATCTTTCTTTTTCCATACTAGATAGGCTTATTTTTTTCTGAAATTTGGTTTTGGGGAGATAGGCTTTTGGGGAAAAAATTAAACTGTGAAGTTATAAGAATAAAGCTAGAATCAAATTTAGAAATTTAGGTATAAAAAAATAAAATGTAACTTCCAGGGAACCAAAGCACTATACCGTTTCCATTTATATCAATACTTCACCGTAATGAGGTTTAGATTCAGAATTCAATTCTGAGTTCTATAGGGTGATTGCTCGTAAGGAGAGGTACAGATGGGCTCAGTGGGTGATACTCAGGGAGGCTGGAGCAGATATTTGAGAAGGGGGTGAACAGCAAGTGGCAGGGGTTAACCCCTGACATAATCAGAAGATGCCACATGTGAGAGTCCCGGTTACCTGATCATTTGTTGATCTTGATTTTTCTCTTTGATGAACATTCTTCCAAAAGCTAAGTGTACATATTCTGCCCTACATGACCCATTCTAAGCTTTCTCCCCTCCTCTGCATGGACTGAATTGTGTCTCCCCAAAATTTATATATTGAAGCCCTAACCTCCAATATGACTGTATTTTGAAATAGGGCTTTTAGAAGGTAATTAAAATTAAATGAGGTCCTGAGGGTGGGGTCCAAATTCAGTAGCATTGGTGGCTTTAAAAGAGGAGGAAGAGAGATCTCTCTCTCTCTGCCCTGTGAGCACACAGTGAGAAAGCAGCCGTCTGCAAGCCGGAAGGAGAACTCTCACCAGAACCGGACCTCCTTGATCTCCGTCTCGGACTCCAGCCTCCGGGACTGTGAGAAAATACAGTTGTATTGTTGAAGCCACCCAGGCTGTTGCAGTTTGTTATGGCAGCCTGAGCTGACCAGTCCTCCCTGCCTGCCTGCCTGCCTTTCCTCTTGTTTCATGTCAGAGTTCCAACTTATGTCAATAAGTTTTGTTTTTTTTTCTTAGAAGTGAATCATTAGGCAGCTTTGGATGCATTTTGCCCTGGAAACCAAGTGGCCCCTCAAAAATCCGTGTAAGCCATGATGCAGCTAAATCAGATTTAAAGAAAAAAAATGGATAATCCAGTCACATTGTCCAAAAAGGTCTATATGGAGAGTCTCACTTTCTTTTCATCCCCCATCCATCCCATTTCTGCTGTTGCCTCCCCAGGTAACCATTTTTATTAGTTTGTGTATGTGCATGCACATGTGTCTATCCATCGCTCCAGAGTTCAAGAATGAGAAACAAAAATTAATGTATATCCTTACTTCCCCCACTGTTTTTTTAAAGTAAAACATAACCTGTATATAATACACTATTTTGTTTCTTCCTTTTTTCACTTCACAATATACCTTGGCTTTCCGTATTAATACATAGAAAGTGTCCTCGTTCTTTTTTTGGGAAGATTAGCCCTGAGCTAACATCTGCCACCAATCCTCCTCTATTTGCTGAGGAAGACTGGCCCTAAGCTAACATCTGTGCCATCTTCCTCTATTTTATGTGAGATGCCTGCCACAGCATGGCTTGACAAGCAGTGCATAGGTCCACACCTGGGATTTGAACCGGTGAACCTCGGGCTGCCAAAGTGGAATGTGCGAACTTAACCACTGTGCCACTGGGCTGGCCCCACTCTTTCTTTTCTGTAGGTGTGTAGTATCCCATCTTATGAATACACCATAATTTAACCATGTAGCAAACCATGTTTACTTTTCTTTCCTCCTCAATTTATTGTTTTCTCTGGTACTAATGATTGTATTTAATTTTTTATTAGCTTGGTTTGTTTTTTACATATTTATCACTAATTTAACTCCTGAACCTTTGCAAGTTGCATATCTCCTCTGGAAATATTCAGACACATCTGAATTTCCATCAGTTCCATTTTCCTTAGCAAATCTCTCTTGGAGCCCTTGGGCCATTGCCACTCTGGCCTGGTCTCCTTCTGGGCCTGGTGCCTAGCTGTCATCCTGAACTCCTGTCACCATCACCTTGGGAGTCACTTCCCTTGTCTCCTGCTTTGGATTTCTTGGTTCCTACATTACATTTTTGTGTCATTTTCATTTACCTTCTCTTGGTGGGGGAGCACATCTTCTAATAGTTTCCTGAGAAAGGGTGTATGAGAGAGAAGTGTTTGAGATCTTGAATGAGTAAAAATGTACCCTCACGCTTTATTGGTAGTTTGGCTAGGTACACAATTCTGAGTTGGAAATACTTTTTGTTTTTCCAGAATTTTAAAGACGGTGTTCTATTGCCTTCAAGAGTCCAGTGTTGTTCCTGAGAAGTCAAAGTCATTCTGATTCCTGCTATTTTCTATGTTGCTCTTTTTCTTTTCCCACTATGTATGTTTATAGAACTTAATCTTACCCCTACATATTCTGAAATTTCATGCTGCTGTGTTTTAATCTGTGTTTGTTTTTCTCTATTTTTTTTTCTGGATACTTGGAGAGCCCTTTAAATCTGGAAATTCATGTCTTTCATCTCTGGGAAATTTTTTTGCATTCTTTTCTTTAATTGTTTTGAATTATCTTCATATTTTCTTTTATTTTGTGGAGCTCTTATTATTCAGACTTATATTTCTATCATCTTTTATCTCCAATTTTCCCTGTCTTCTCTATTTTCTAGAAGATTTTCTCAAGTTCATATGCACATATACATAAATTTAACTTTCCAAGACCTCTTTTTGTTTTTTTCTTCCAGATGGCCTTTTATTGTGTCATACTATTCTTATTTCATGATCCTTTTTTTCTCTGTGAGAATATTAATGGTAATTCTTTTTAGTGTTTTCCCTTGCCTTTTTTCTTCCAAGTTTCTCACTTTCTTTTCCCATGTTTTGATCTGTCTCTCGTATTCGAGGCTTTCCTCCAGTGTCTGACAATATTCAGTTGTTGGTTTGTCCACAATGCTGTTTAGAGGCCCTGGTGTGAGGGTGGGGTTTTTTGACCCTGAGCCTCCCTGTAGGGCCATCTGGCTGGGCTGTCTGCTTACAAATCAGAGTTGTTATCTTCAGGTCTTCCCTCTTGGGCTGCTTGGACGCTCTAGAGAAGACTCGTACCATCTCCTGCCTGGAGAGTGAAGGTCGGGCTGCCAGTGTTACTGGGGGCCAGTGGGGATGAGAGGACTGGGGGGGTGGCTGTGGCAGGAGGATTGCCTCAACCTCCCCCTTTGTTTGCTTAATCCCTTATTTTAAGTGAAGTACCCTAGCTTTCAATCAAGGCCTGGGATCCCTTCGTTGGGACCCTCTGATAAGCCTTCTCCTGTGAATAGGCCTCCTGTGTTTTGCATGGTGGAAAAGGTGCAGAACTCAGCCCTGCCGAGTGGCAGAGGGCAGCTAGGGGCCTGATTGCTTCTTGATCAGAATTTCAGTTTATCTTTCTTTCTTTAACTCTCTTACCCCGTATCTCCGGAAGAACCTAAGAGCATGAATTCCTCAGTCTTTGGGGATTGCAGTGTTAAATGGGTTGGTTCTTAGCTTTCCCTGCTGCTAGTTTACAGTTCAGTTTATTGTGTCAGCTGAGACTTTGAGTGAGGAAGCCCAGGGCAAGAGGGGGAACTGACTTGTCTATTGTCATATAACTAGTTATTGTAGAACCTGGAGTAGAAACTAGGTCTTCTGACTCCTCATCCAGCACTGAAATCACCCTATGTAGTTCAGCGCTTCATAACACACATGCACACGTACACACACACATGCCTTCTTTCTCTCTCTCTCATACTCTTCCTCCTCCTCTCTGTTTCATGGAACCCTCCTAACAGTCTTATAATGTGGGCTTGATTATCTTGATTTTACAAATAAAGAAACGAACTCAGAGAAATGATATAATTTGCCCATGGCCACAGAGCTATTTGGTTGTAGAGCCAGTGTCACATTCCAAAGGGCAAACTTTGACCATTACAGTGTACCCTCTTAAGCCATGTCTTGGGTTGTTGGGCCTGCCTGAAAAACCAAACTTCCTGTGTGCCTTACTTTTGTGGTGGCTTGTTATAGCTAACTTTGACTTGGGAAACCTAAACAATAGGGATTTTTCTTTTCACTGGGTGTGATTGACTAGTGTGCTTCTTATTACTTCCTCTGCAGTGTAGCAGCCTGCTCTTCAACTCATTTTGCCTGAAATGGGACTCTTTCTTTTCCTTTTTTGATGTCGTGGTGAGAATTCAGACGGAGCATCAGGTTCAGCTTTGTAGCTTCTGTGTATGTACGTTTTTGGTGTGTGCACACATGCACCTACATGCAAATACCTCTAAAGGAAATCTTAGGAATGAAGTTTTCTTAGAAGGGCAAACAGTGTTGGTAAGCTGGTCAGCACATTTAGAAGGGACCTTGAGTGTAGACATTCCCTCCCAGGGCAGCCTTGGGTTCACAGATACAAGGCATTGTGTCTCTTCTTTGCATTATTTAGGAGAAGCTTCTAGGGGCTACATGACTCTTAATTTCCCCTCCTTCCTATATCTGTCCTCTGCAGTCTTCCCTGTCTCAGTTAGTCAAGGTGGTATCCTGAAGAATGCAAATCCACCAGCAAGTCATGTCATTCTATCTTTATATATAGTGTATTAATCCAAAATGTATCTTGAATCCGTCTGCTACTCTCCACCCCCATCACTGCTTTAGGGCAGGCCACCAGCGTCACCTGCTGGGACTAGGGCAGGCGCCTCCTTCTTCCTTCCCTATTTCTCTCCCTGAGAACCTCTCCCTCCCTTCTTCTCTTCCCTTGAAAAAAACTTGTAATGTATTCCACGTTTAAAAGGAAGGAAATCATGACACCCGTGACAATGTGGATAAACCTTGAGGACATTATGCAAAGTGAAATAAGCCAGTCACAAAAAGACAAAAACTGTGTGATTCCACTTATACGAGGCACCTAGGGTAGTCAGATTCATAGAAAAAGAAAGTAGAGTGGTGGTTGCCAGGGGCTGGGGTGAGGGTGGAGGGGGAAAGAGGGAGTTGTTGTTTAATGTGTATAGAGTTTCAGTTTTATAAAATGAGAATGTTCCAGAGATTGGTTGCACAACAATGTGAATATATTAACATGAGTGAACTGTACACTTAAAAATGGTTAAGATGATAAATTTTATGTTATGTGTATTTTACCACAATTAAAAAAAAGCTTACCATGGCTACAGGGTTTCTTTTTGGGATGGTACTTGCACAACTCTGTGTACTACAAACCATAGAATTGTACACTTCAAATGGGCGGATTGTATGGCATGTGGATGGTATCTCAATAAAATTATCTCTTGTATTTCAAACCACCTTTTAAATATCCGTCAGGGCTGACACCATCCTGACTCATTTCCAAAGGCCAGTGCCATTCTGTTCAAAACTGAAGTTGCCTAGAAAGACCTCAGCTTGTTTGTGCCCACCCCTTGGGATAGGGTGGAAGCTCAGCATCGTGGGGAGGAGTGTACTACGATGGACAAAACTACCAGAGGTAGTTGTATGAATATTTTGAGATGATTTATTTTTCTTTGAAAATATAAAGTTGGTATTGAACATGAGAGAACCATCGTGAGTGTGCTACATGGTCTAGCCAACCCGGTTCTTCTCTGACACCGGGGCTTTTGGACCTATTTGTCATTCATTCATTTGTTCATTTGTTCATTCATGAAACACTGAGCCTCTCTGTCAGGACCTGGAAAAACAAGCATACCTTTCATTATGTGGCATTGTAATACAGGCATATCATCTGAGACCTTCCTTGCTTAGGAGTAAAAATATATAAAACACAAGGGAATAACATACCAGGAATCCATATGAAGAAAATCACAAAAATGTATTGACTGACATAAAGAAGAGTTGAATAAATGGAGATGTGTACTCCCAGTTTTTCTCAGTGTGATAATGATGTCAGTTCTTTCCAAAATAATGTATCATTTCACCCCATTTCAATCAACATCTCAGCTGGGGCTTGCTTGCTTCTTTTTTTGGAATGTGTCAAATTATTCTCAAATTCTTAACAAACTGGCTGGAATTGCCAAGAAAATTTTGAAAATGATGTATAATCAGAGGAGATTTGCATTTTCAGATATAAAATGTACTCAAACTATGCTAATTAAGACCATGTGTTTATTAGTGCAGGAATGTACTGTTGAATGGAACAGAATAGACTAGAAACAGAGGCTAATAGTGCATGATGAAGGGAAAGAGTGAATTGTTTCATAAATTCTAAATTAGTTACTTGGGAAATATGATTACAGCCTTTCCTCACACAATATACCAAAATAAACTTTGGTTAGATTAAAGGGTTAAATGCCAAAATTACCATCATAAGAAAATAAAAACTAGGAAAAATTGTAGATGAGTTTCTGATGTTCGAGGAGTCAACAGAAAGAAAATTTCAAAGGAGGGAAATGACTGATTACATAAAATGAACGTTTCTAGAAGTCAAAAAACTTCCCCAAGAAAATGCTGATTAAAAATTCTTGGAGAAACATATACAACAAAAGATTAATTTTGTTAATATATAAGTAAATAAGAACAATGCTAAAACTCTAGTAGGAAAATTGGTAAAGGATGTAAGCAGGCAATTAATAGAAGAGGAAATTCAAATAGCTAATACACATGAAAAAATTTTCAACCTTTCAATACCTCTTCCCTTTTGTAAGGGAATACCTTTTATACGATGGTCTGTGTGTGCTCATTAAGAGAATCATATTTTCAAAGAACCTTTAAGATCCTAATGTTAATTGAAAACAGGACAAACTAGTATATCAACATTTGTAAAACAAAGAGAAACATACTGAAAAATATTATCAAGACATTCACTGAAAGTTTAATAATGCTGTTGGAAAGGAAAAAATGTGCTCAATTAGGCCTCTTCATTACTCTGTTGGTAGAAATGTAGATTGGTATAACTTTTAGTTAAAGCAATTTGGCTGGTCTTATTAGGACCCTTAGAAAGTCAATGAACATTGTCCCAGGAGTTTGTTTCTGAGAATCCCTCCTAAGGAATTAATCAGAGATGCAGATATAGATTTATGCATGTGGATGTGAGTCAGTTTATTGATGAAAGTTTAAAACCCAGGGACAAGCTATAAATCTAGAAATAGGGGATTGTTTAAAGGAATCATGTTATATGTGCTTGATATAATGTTTAATGATAAAATGAGATTGTAAGTATAATGTTCACATTGTGATAAAAAATATGTATGTTTAGAACATACATTGAAAGAAAAGAGATCAGAATGTTCATTGTTGTTCTTTATGGTTGGTGAGACTGTTGGCAATTTTAATTTTCTTTTTTGCAACTTTACATGTTTTCTATATTTTCTTCTTTGAGCATTTATTGTTTTTATAATCAGAATCTCATCTTCATGAAATACTTAGTATTTAAATAAGCAATTCACTGATATTTGAGGAATTATAAAACTTCTCGAGGCTATTAATGTTTGACTGTTAACATTCTTAACAAATTGAGGAAGGAAATCTTTTTTGCAACTACTTAAGGATTTGTACTTACTTCCTCGAGATCTGGTATAGTTTGGCTGTAGGACCTGAAGGTAAGTAGTAGCAGGAGAGTTTCCATTTATCCTGGAGATCTATCAAAGATGGTTGGGATGGGGGATGTGTTTTAGGAGTTGAAGTAAATTCTATTGTGAAGGACTGAAGATCAATATAGAAATGTCTCTTTTTTTTCAAGTGACAGTTGAGGAAGAAAGATAGCTCATTACTCACTGCCTATTTGGAGGCTGTTCATGCATTGCTTTTAAAAGCCAGTGCGTGGTTCAGCAACTTTGCCATTTCTTCAGCTGGCCAGTTTTGGTGGATCTGTTTAATTAGATTTCAACACGGCATCTGTAGCCCCAGTAAATTCAAATAATTAAGCTTCATGATTTCTTGTGTGTTATAAATGTCACTAAAATTGCTGTTGCAGAAAAGATCATTTCTTTGGTAATTGCAATTTCTGTCATGAATTGTTTCATCACTTATTAGCGATTAGGACTTTGAAATAATTTCTTAAAATTGGACTCAATTGAATAAATTTTTTTTTTGCATTGAATCTACTTATCCATTTTTCTTCTATTTTCCCTCAATTATTTGTGCTAGTTTACTTGCATTCAATATGGAGAGGGACGTGGGCAAATGCTCCCAAGGGGCCTGCTGCCCACATTTGGAGTTGTGCTGGGAGGAGGGTAGGCCACTGTTGCTTTGGAAGGGAAGCCCTTGCTCTGTCTGTAGGGTAGACCCCATCTGGGAGCATGCATGATAAAGGCTTTTGGGAGGCTATGGCTTGCCTGTGGTGTCCACCAGTCACTGAAGGCCTTTTGAGGTAATTGTTTGGCTCCTCATTCTCTTTCGAAGTAGCGCAGGTAATGGGGGCCTGTAGGAGGTGGTCTTGGCAGCTGAGTGGGGCCTGCCCTCCTCCATAACCAATGCTGGTCTTTGGAGGATCTCTCCAGATGCTGCTGGCCACTTGGTGAGTTGTCAGTTTTTAAGAACTTGTGCCTAGAATAGTCTTAGGTGCTGTGGGTACAAACATACATCTCGATCTCCTGCCCTCCTCTGTGAAATAAAGGTCTGAATTCCTTGCCTGGTTCTTGGGGCTTCATCTGGCTCTTGTCTTTCCTGCTCATCCTAATGCGCAATTCCTTCCAACCAGAGAAGACGCCCTGCCCTCTTGGCTCACACTGCTGTTATTGCTAGCTGAAACGTCTTTAAAACACCTCCTGTTTCAGTAATAAGTGTTCTCATTCTTCAAGTCCAGCTCCAGTGCCATCTCTCCTTTGTAAGTTTTCTCAAATTCCAAAGCTATGAGCAGTGGCTCCGACCTCTGAAGATGCTGCACCGTCTCTGCCTCTTTCTGGGGCAGGCGTTACGTTCTACCTTGTAGTGTGGTGATGTGTGGATGTCTTTTTGTTGTCCTCAGGGCAGGAAGCCATTTGACTCATCTTTGGCTTCCTAGAGACAAATAATTGTGCCTATTTGCTGCATGAATGAAATGTCTTTTAGATACCTTTATCTGGGACAAATGCACAATGGGGCAGGCGTTGTGGGACTGGACCCAGGGTGGTGGTCAGCCCCTGGGGTAGTCTGACAACCTGTGACTTCATTAAGATGTTTTTTTCATTTTATTTAATTTCTAAAATTATTTTTTTTATTAATTAAAAAATATTTTTTAAATATTGTAAAATATGTATATAACAAAATTACCATTTTAACCATTTTTAAGTATGCAGTTCAGTGGCATTAAATATAGTCACATTAAGAGAACCATCATCACCATCTATCTTTAGAACATCTTCATCTTGTAAAATGAAAACTCTATTCCCCTCTCCCTCAGCCCCTAGAATAGACAACCACTATTCTACTTTCTGTCTCCATGAATTTGACTACTCTAAGTATCTCGTATGAATAGAATCATATAGTATTTGTCCTTTGTGATTGGCTTATTTCACTTAGCATAATGTCTTCAGGGTTCATCCGTGTTGTAGCATGTGTCAGAATTTTCTTCCTCTTTAAGGCTGAATAATACTCCATCGTAGATACACCACATTTTGTGTATCCATTCATTCGTTGATAGACATTTGGGTTGCTTCCACCTTTTGGCTATTGTGAACAATGCTGCTGTGAGCTTGGGTGTGCAAACATCTTTTAGAGTTCCTGTCTTCAATTCTTTTGGGTAGGTACCTAGAAGTGGAATTGCTGGATCACATGGCAATTTTATGTTTAACTTTTTGAGGAATGACCATACTCTTTTCCTAGCGGCTGCACCCTTTTACGTTCTTGCCAGCAGTTATAGTATTTTCATTTCATAGATGGTGGAAACTGAACTCTGAGGAGTTAAATAACTTGTCCAGATTCATGTAGCTTGAAGGTGACTGAACTGGTATGTCAACCCACGTGTATCTAGTTCAGAGGCGTGTGCTCAGTCACACCCTGAACAGTGTATTCCAGGGCTGCGTGGCTGCAGTAACAGAAAACCTCTCCTGCAATAGTTTAAAAAACGAGGGCTTGGATTTTCTTACTTAATAGTCTAGAGGGATATAGCTGCTGTTATTGTCTCAGCGGCTCAACAGTAGCAACAATAACGACTCTCGTTCTCTGAGCCTTTCCCTTCTGACTTGCTCATTGCCTCCTGTTTGCAAGATGGCTGTTACAGTTCCAAGCATCACATTTATGTGATGTGAAGACAGCGAGAAGGAATAGCGCCAAGCCAGCTGACTGTCTTTTCTTATCAAAGCAAAAGCTTTCTTAGAAACCCCGAACAGATTGTTACAGGTATTGACGTGCCTGGAACTAGGTCATATGATGACCCCTCAGTGAAAGGGAGGCTGGCAAGTGTCTGACTATTCAACCTCTGTTGTGAGCGGCAACGAGAGAATAGGGGTTTGCAGTGGCTTTTGGGCAGCTGCTCAACAGTCTGACCCACTGTGCATTTCTAGAGGAATCCATGATTTGTTCCTCTCTACTTAGAATTCTAAAGCCAAAAAATGAGGATAAGTAAGCTGCTTTGCCTGATTTTAACTGGAAACAAATTTTAAGTCAAATTCTTCTCAGACCAAGGAAGGCATATGCAATAATAATAAAAGTACCAGGAAAGATAGATAAAAGGTTTAAGTGAAATCACTTAGGAGATTGTAAAGTGCTATACAAATGTGATTTCACTAGACCGTGAGCTTCCCGGAGCAGAGGCTGTGGCTCACCATTGCTGAGTCCCTGGGGCCTTGCACAGGGCCTGAAACATCATGGGCAAAAAATAGGTGATTATGGAATTGGCTGAAACATCATTTTAATATGCCAGTGGTGGAAAAGCTTCCAGGATGCCGACTTTCCTGCATGAGGCAGAGGCTGTCTGGGCATTGACGGAATATGAGCTGGGGTGATGGATTGTCTTTTTTGGCCATGTGAGAATAGAGCCTTTGGTACATTCAATAATAATGCTTGGAGTACATTTAAATCAAAATTTAAATTCCTTGTAAATACATGGCTGGCAGAAATCAGTTAGCCAGCAATGCCATCTTTTTAAGATGGATCACCTGCCATGTGGCTGTGTGTGCCCAATGCTGAACACACATCTGTGTGGTAAGTTCAGTATCGTGTATTTATCATCTTCATTGAACACTGTTTGCTGGCTGCCTGGGGGGAACAGTGACTGCTCCTCATGAAATGCTTTCCTGCCTTCCTAAGGAGTTGGCTATTCTGGCCTGATTGGGGTGGACGCTCGGGAATTGAAGAACACACTTCACGAGCTGTGCTAGGAACAGCTGCATCTCTAGAGGGATTATAGGTGCCTGATCTTATGTGGATCACAGTACGTGCACCGCTTTGTTTAATTTCTGCCACAGTCTTGTAAAGTTTAAGTGGCAAATCCAGGATTTGAATACTGATCTTTGGTGTCTGTAGTTAGGTTTTATTCTCTTCCTTGGATCATGGGTGGGTTGATCTCTTAGGGCTGGAGTGACTTAGGTATCAGTAGGGGCTAAGGATTGAACTGTGGATTAAGACTCCAGGGTCTAAACCACGGCTCTGACAAGATGGCAAGACTTTAGGACAGCCCCTTCCCTTTTCTGGGCCTCAGTTTCTTCATCTATTACATGGGAATGCTGAATTTATTAGTCCAGATCAGACTTACTGAGTGCCTGGGGCGGTGTTCTAGGCAACGAGGATACAGGAGTGAACAAGTTAACCTCAGTCCTGCCTTCAGGGAGCTTACATTCTGGCAGAAGAGATAGCTATTAAACAAATAATTACCCAAATAAGTATTTAATTACAGATGTAATAAGTGCTACAAAGGAAAATTACAATATAATAGGATGATATGTATTTTACATGCATATAATTATTTATATTTACATTATATGATCTATTCACATACATTATATTCAAAGCACAATATAATGTATATTATCTGTAATGAGAGGACTAATGTAATGGGGTGAGAAGGGGATGGTGGTGGGCTAGAAAGACTTCACTGAGAAAGCTGTGCCTTAAACAGGCGAAGGGTACGTGAGAGCAAAGAGAGAAAAAGAGGAGGCACAGTCACAGACGTATTCCCAGAGACAGAGCAGTCTGAGGAAGTCTGCAACATTTCAGGGCTGAAAGGAGGACAGCAGAATGGGAACAGAATGAGTGAATGGGGGAACAGCAGAAAGACCCCGGAAAGGTAGGCAGGGGCTAGACCATTATAGTGTTGTGAATACCATATGGAGATTTTGTATTTATCCTAAGAAAAAAAGGAAGCCACTAAAGGTTTTCCATAGAGAGTGCAATAATCACGTGTAAATTTTAAAAGATCATTCTTGTTGCAGTATGGAAATAGTTTGGAGGGGAGCAAGAATAGGTGTGGGACCTCCAGGACAGAGGGTGTTTCATTAGTCCACATGAGAGAGTTGCTACTGGCTTGGATTATGGTGGCAACAGTAGAGGAAAGAAATTGAAGGCCTTGAGAGAGGTAGGTATTCAGGAGGTAGAAGCAGTAGGATTTGGTGTTTTATTCCAAGGTGGGTGAATTAGGGAGACAGAGGTGTTAAGACAACTCACAGAATTCTGATTGGTCATCTGATTTGGGGTGGGGGTGGCAGTGGGCGGGGGTCCTGTGAGGAGAGCCAGAAGGGGAATCTGGGGGCCGGCGGCAGGATGCTGAGGGGATGACTTAATGTCTAACAGGGACGGGTTACTCCTCGTTCAAGGTGCATTTGAGGGAGAACACGAAACTCTGATTCGATGAATAGAGAGAGTCTGCACGTTTTTCAGGGAAAGATGCAGAGTGAGCATGGATGATGCAAACAGGAAAAAGGGACCTTAGATCCCACAAATCCCAGCAAACTGTAAGTAAATCCAGGTGTTGAGGGAGTTGCATGGAAGGACAGGTTGAGGACTGGTTCCCAAGTGGCCATCTCTTCTGGTTGGCTGTGACAGCCTCCTAACTGGGCTCCCTGCCTTTCCATTTTCTCCATATGGTTTTCTTGGTGAAACACAGATGCCATTGTATCTTAGAATCCTCTTGCTCAACACCTCCGAAGCCTCTTTGTTAGCTAAAGGACCCAACCTGCCTTCTCACCTTCACTTCTACCACTGCTCTCTCTACTTTCTCCCTCACCGGAATGTGCTGACCAATTTGTGAGCTGAATCTACCCCAGGTTATAGAGAGAATGGTATGTCTGGTGGTGGTTTCAGGGAGTGGATAGTGGTAGGTCATGTCTCAGCTTGTCCATGGAAAGCCCTGAAGTGGACAGAAATGGAAAACTTCAGGGCTCTATAGTGCCGGCACAAATAAGGGGAGGTCACTCCTGACACAGCAATGCTTTGTAACATGGAAGCTGGTCTTTGACCAGGGTGATATGACTTGCTGAGTAGCTCAAGCATTGCCTTTTGTGGTGGTTTAAGTTGTTTCTGGGTTCTGAGGTGCATGGTGGAAGTAGTGAAACCACAGTTCTGAGATCCTGTGTTCTGTTCTGGTGGGCATCTTACTGCAGAGGGATGCCCATGACCACCAAGCTCTGGTTAGACCTTTATGAGAAAACAAGGGAGACAATGGAGAGCTTGGTCCTCCCTTCTAGCCTTGGCTTATTCCTAACCCTGGCACTGCTTATTGGTTTCTTCCAGAGTAAATGAAAGAAACTTGAACATGAAACTGAACTAAACATGAACATAAACTAAAGAAACTTGAAACATGAAACCTGGTTTTCATGGCGGCCTTGGCAAGACTTGTGACCACAGTCCACGTTGCTTTGGGCCCAGGCGTCACAGGCCTTCTCTCCAGTCCAGCAGGGAGCACGGTGTTTCAGTTAAGATACTGCTGCCTGCTATAAGAGAGAAATCCCCAAAACTCAGTGGGTTAGGGGAAGGCTCTGCTTCCCAGAGTCATTCAGGTTCCCAGGCTATTGGAGAGGTTACTGTCTTTAATATGTGTCCACTGGCAAATGGGGAAAGAGACAGCATGGAAAATTACATGCCCACTTCTTTTAACCATTCAACCTGGAGGGGACATGCATTACTTCTACTTAGTCCATTAGCGAGGATTAGTCACATGGTCTCACCTAGTGCACCGGGGGCTGGGAAATGAAGTTGATAGTTTGGCAGCTGCTTCCCAGCACACCTCTAGTCTGTGAAAGGTGAACATGAATCTTTGGTGACCACTAGCTCTCTCTGCCACACACAGCAATATACCTTCTGGGTTGGTGGCCCTGGAAGCTCTTGGAGACTGTACTCTTCGCAGAGATACCAGCACTCTCAAGGTATTACTCAGGTAGAACACAACAATAAGGGGGAGCCAGATTGGGAAGGATTATTTACAAACTTGTGTATTTCACTTCCCAGGATTCCTAGAAATAACTGGATGAGATTTCTGGAGGCTGCAGGTCTGATATCACATTGGAGCAGGCACTGGGGAGAGGCCCATATGTTGGTGAGGTTTGAGGAAACTCAGGTTAAATGTAATAAGAATTTTCCAGTGTTTTCCTAGAGGAGATTATCCAAATTCTTTAAGAAGAAATATCCTTGGAAGGTAGGAGAAAAACTCATCAGGTTGCCACTGTTAGAATTATCCCTCGAAAACACGCCATTGTCTTGGTTCTCATTCTGTACTCATGAGGCAAACTTCTAATCTGTGCTTTGGTCTCCTGGGAGGTCCCACACAGCCTGAAGGGGGCCTCCTTGGGTGGACGGCTGACTCTTGATCATGGATATTCCTGTTGTATGTGAATACATAAGTGGACACTGAGTTATAAATTGGTCTTGTTTGTTCAGAAGGATTGAGTTAGTTCTTAAGTTCATTTCCACTGCGAAACTGAAGACCAGAGCCTGCTTCACGTCACTTTTTGAAGCTCAGCCAGAAAAAGCCCTTATATCTTTTGCAGATGTCAGTTGATGTCCAAGGAGTATACCATTTCTGAGTGAAAGTTTCTGAAAGGCTGTGCATCCAGATTGGGTGTTTAGAAGTCTCATTACCTCCCTCTGCATTTGAGAGCAAGGAGTCAATAATCTATTACTGAATGGATCACAGTTGGTATGTAAAAAGGTTATGCTATGGTATATAGAGATTAAAAACAATAATAAAACCACAACAGTGATGATAGGCAGCTAACATTTATTGATCACTTACTGTTGGCCAGGCAATTTAACTGCAGAGTACTTTATAAACTAACTACTGTTGTCATCTCTATTTTATGGATGCAGAAACTACGGTAATTCTTGTGAGGTGGTAACATAAAGATGTGGCCGAGCCAGTGTTGGAGCCCTGGCTGTTTGGTCTAGCACCTGACTTCTGCCTGGCTATGGGGCTAGAATGAGTTGGTGGGAGACTAGGAACATGCCAGGAGCTGGTTTCTCTGATCCCCGTCAGTTTAGTGGTTTTGAGCATGTTCTGGAACTCCTGGCAGCCTTTTAAAAAATTTAAAAAAAAATTTTTTATGGAGTATACCCTTAACGGTATAGAAGAAGGAACATTTCCCCTAAAGGGGTTTGAGGATTTGGGGGGGTTTAACCTGAAGCAGCTATTATAGGTGGGAAATGTCTTCGAAGTGTCCTTTTAAAATCTTAACCAGTTATGAGAATATTGCTTTCTATTACATAATATAGTGTGATGATTTTACCATAAAAACCCTTTTTCCTTTCTAAATTTCCAGGTAAAATTGATGGTCCAGAAAAGACACACTACGTTATTTTGTGGTTTGCTGTGCTCCCTGGTACAATGCAGGGCACTGCTGGGATAAGAAGTTCCCAGCTTGAGAAGCTTCAATACATGGTTTGCTAAACCAGAGGTTGTAGATGTGTCATCAGCCTTCAGGAAGTGGGGTGTGAACGTGGCTGCCTGGGCAAGCCTCAGTACTCTGCAGTGTGCTGGTGTATGGTGATTCATTAGAGTTACCATTTGCTTTAGAAAATGCAAACTATATTTCTCTTTTTGGAGATGAATTTGGCAGCAGAATGCCAGGTCATTCTCTCTTGCAGGGCGGGTTGGGAAGGATGTTTGCATGGTGACACAAATGGGAAGATACACATGTGAGCAGAAGATGTTATGCAGTGGGTTAGATCTGTGTTGAATATTCCTCCATGTCTCCAGCATCATAGTCTTTTGCCATACCAATGGTTTTATGGGACTCTGGAAAATAAACAACCAGGGCAGATCAATAAGTACATTAGTAATAAATGTGTCTCTCCTAGGTAAGGCCATCCATTGTGCTAAGCCCAATCTTAAGTGTTAGTCTAAAATATTAGCTTTGTGAAAGCATTCTGGAAATAGTCGATAGAAATGAGGGCAGCCCAGCATCTTTATAAGTGTGATCTTTCATGCTTATGAATGTAGACAGATCCTTTGGTAAACTTTTAGAATAGAAAGCCCATATTGATAACAGAGAAATCTGCTTTTTAAAAGTCATTTTTATTGAGGAATAATTTTCATGCAATACAATGTACCCATTTTAAGTGTACAGTTTCAGCTTTAACAAATGTATATACCCATCTAAATATGACAACAATTAGGATTTAGAACATTTCCATTACCATAAGTTTCCTCTGGCCCCTTTGCAATCAATCCCCCAGCCTCATGAGACCTGATCTACTTTCTGTCACTGTAGACAAGTTTTGCCATATAAATGAAATCACACAGTTTGTAATCTTTTGTGTCTGGCTTTTTTCTCTTAGCATAATCTTTTTTAGATTTGTTCATGTTATTGTTTGTATCAGTAATTCATTATTTTTTATTGCTGACTAATATTCCATTGTATGGATGTAAGATAATTTGTTTATTCACCTCTTGACAGACATTTGAGTTGTTTCTAGCCTGCGACTATAATGTATAAAGCTGTCATGAGCATTTATGTACAAAGCTTTTGTGGACATATGTTTTAGTTTCTCTTGCATAAATACCTAGGAGTAGAATTGCTGAGTCCCATTTATAGATCAATGGAACAGAATAGAAGGTCCAGAAATAGGCCCCCTCATATATGGTCAGTTGATTTTTTTTTTTTTTTTTTTACCAAAAATGCCAAGGTAAATCACTGGGGAAAGGGCACACTTTTCAACAAACTGTGCTGGAACAACTAGATAACTGTATGAAAAAAAAAAAAAAAAACCTTGACTCCTACTTCAAACTGTGTAAAAAATAAACTTGAAATGGATCACACACCTAAACATAAAACTTCTAGGAGGGAACATAGGAGAAAATCTTCATTACTTTGAGGTAGGGCAAAGATTTTTCAGATAGGATACAAAAGCACTTATATAAGGGAAAAAAATAGATTGGACTTTGTCACGATTAAAAACTTATGCTCTTTGGAAAACTTCACTAAGAAAATGAAAAAAACACATGTCACAGGCTGGGAGAAAATATTTTATATATGTGTATGTGTGTGTATGTGTATATATGTAATATGTATATGTGACAAAAGACTTGATTATGGAATACACAAAGAAATATTACAACTTCATAAAGAGAAGGCAATCCAATGAGGAAATGGGCAAAAGATTTGAACAAAACTTCACAAAAGGAGATCTACAGATGGCCAATGAACACATGAAAAGATATTCAAAATCATTGGTCATCAGGGAAATGCAAACTAAAATCATAATTATATACTATTTCCCATCCACTATGTGGGCTAACATTTAAAAGACTGACAATAACCAGTGTTGGTGAGGATGTGGATCATGTGTGAACACCTGGAACTCTCATGGATTGCTGCCAATAATGTAAAATGGTATAACCACTTTGGAAAAATGTTTGACGGTTTCTTATTCATATTAATTTGGTACCCTTCTGGTTTTTTTTGGAGGAAGATTAGCCCTCAGCTAACTACTGCCAATCCTCCTCTTTTTGCTGAGGAAGACTGGCCCTGAGCTAACATCCATGCCCATCTTCCTCTATGGTATATGTGGGACGCCTACCACAGCATGGCTTGCCAAGCAGTGCCATGTCTGCACCTGGGATCCAAACCGGCAAACCCCAGGCCGCCAAAGCAGAACATGTGCACTTAACTGCTGCGCCACCAGGGTGGCCCTGGTAGCCTTCTGTTTTAAGAGTTACAGATTATTTCCTCCACTATATGTTTTATTTTGTTTCCTCTTAATTTATAGATTTTCTCAAGTCCTTTTTATTGTTATCTTTGAGCAGGATTATATGAAGCTATTACTTTTGCTCTTCTGCTTAACTCAAGGTAATATCAAAGAAAGCAATACCATGCAGGCAAGAGTTAAAACATCTTTTCAACAAGATAATTACTATAAGGAAAGCAATTAATATATGTGAGAGTGTTGATTCTGACAGCTCATGGAGATACCATATCCAGAGCTCTCTGTGTCTTTGTGTAGATCCATATTTCCATCTGGCATGGTTTTCCTTCTGCCTGAAGTATGTCCTTCAGTGTTTCTTGTAGTTTAACTCTGCTGGTGAGGAATTCTCTCAGCTTTCTAATTGTCTGAAAAAGTCTTTATTTCAACTTCATTTTTGAAAGACATTTTGCTGGGTATAGAATTCTAGGTTGACAGTTTTTTTCTTTCAGTACTTTAAAGATATTGCTCCTTTGTCTTCTTGTTTGCATTATTTCCGTCAAGAAATTTGTTATTTTCCTTTTCCCTTCTTCCTCTGTATATAACATGTCTATTTTTCCTCTAGCTGCTTTGAAGATTTTCTCTTTACCGCTGGTCTTGAGCAATTGATTATGATGTGCTTTCAGATAGTTTTCTTCATGTTTCTTGTGCTTGGGCTTCATTGAGATTCTTGGACCTGTGGGTTTATAATTTTTATCTGCTTATGTTTCTGAGAGCTAACAAGATGACCTGAAATTTTAGAATATTTAGGAATATGTGATTTCTCTGGGTTGCTAAGGTAACAGTTAAGCGTGCTGGCTAATGTATTTTCATTCAGTTGAATTAGCAGGGACATAACTGGATGTGGTTTAGCAAAAGTTTTTCTTTTTTTTCCCAGAAGCAAGGTGAATGTGCTGCCAGACTCTGGGTTAATAAAATGAGGACCTTCGTTTTAATTTTGATTCATTGGGCAATTGAGCAGTTAGAGTTTTCCTGCTTATGGCTTTCTGGCTTAGTGCTCAATGGGTTAGAGCTTCTGGGATGTGGTGAAGGATCTGTCTGGACCAAGGAATGATTGCCTGCTTACCCCATTATGAGGATCCAGACAGTTTCCACTATTCTCTACAATGGAGGGAGAAGGCAAGACCTAGCTGTCACCATGATCCCATCCTAGAGGACCCTTCCTACCACCTTTGGTGCATGTCACTCCACCCTGGGCCTATAGAGTTCACAGTTTTCCCCTCAGCTGGTAGCTTTCAACAGCCACACAAACATGTGGGTTGATCTCTGCTTCTCTCTCACAAATGCTATTTAAAAATTCAGCCCTGGGGTTACCAGTAGCACTGACTTAAATCAGAAGTATCTTGATTGTAATAGGAAGGGAGTGTCTTTTTTTGTGTGTGAGGAAGATTGGCCCTGAGCTAAAATCTATTGCTGACCTTCCTCTTTTTTGCTTGAGGAAGATTGTTGCTGAGATAACATCCATTCCAATCCTCCTCTATTTTATGTGGGATGCTGCCACAGCATGGCTTGACGAGTTGTGCTAGGTCCGCACCTGGGATCCAAACCTGCAAACCCTGAGCTGCCGTAGCAGAGTGTGCGAACTTGACCACTATGCCACCAGGCTGGCCCTGGGAAGGGACTATCTTTTATGATAGGAATCTCAAGACATTTGGGACCTTCTCTATCTATCTCTCCCTCTCCCCTAATCCAGGAATTATTCATAAATCTCTACTTGCCTATTTATCCTCAAATACCCTTTTTCCTTATCTACTTAAAATTTAACTCCCCAAATGGCTGTTATCCTTTAATTAGGACTTAGAAATGTCACGCTGTATCTTCTCTTCGGGTTCACTTGTAACCGTGCTGGTTCTCAAATCTGAATGCTTCCCTGGTCCTAATTGAAGGTTCATTTGTGGATTCAGGCCAAATTCAGAATCAAGGAGGTCTGTAGTGGAACAGGCTTTGATCAGCAAAGCTACAGCACACTGGAGACAGGATGTAATATTCTACAGTTAGTATGAGGGGAAGAAATACTGGGGATCATCGTTGCCTTTGTTCAGCACCAGAATATGCAGCATTTGAAGCTCTGGACCTTAGTGGTTAAAATATGAAGGCTTGGAAAATGTTTTCAAACGCTTCCCAGGAACACAGAGCGCTTATTACAGGCATTACTGAGAATGTAAATGTCTGTTGTTTTCTTTTCCCAGTGATGTAATTGATAGCTAGACACATGATCACATCCCAATTTAATGAAATTTCTCCTGCAATAAATCATGACCAGAAGGGTATTTTTGATGTTTTGCCACCAGCAAGAGAATGTCTTCTATCTAATATAGGGAAATGTAAACAGAACAAGCATTCCCATTTCTTCAGGTTTTAAAATCATTAATAAAGATGTCTTTACTCTCGAAGGGAAGGGTGATGAGCAGTCACATTTTTATTATTCTTCTGAATAAGTGAATTTACCCAGCACATAAATTAGCAAATACGTTTGCTCCCAGCAGCACATGTTGACATTTTCCCGCAGATGGCTTGGCAGAAGGGGAAACGAGAAGGGTGGTTAGTGACAAAGGACAGGCATGTTTGGTCACTGTCTTTCACCACCCAGAGACACTGGCCTGCGCGCCCCTCTCACCCACCCAGTGGCTCGCTGGGAGGGGAAAGGCTTGAGGCTGCAGACACTGTTGTGAAGGGTAGAGCAGGGATAGGAAGGGGGTCAACTCTGCCTGACCCCTTACAATTAATTTTTTCCTCTTCCATATTAAATTTGTTCATACTGTTATGAGTTGGACGAAGCATTTTCTGTATTTTCTTTCCATTTGGAATTATTTCTCAGTGTGTCTACGGATGCTCTTTTTCTTGAACCATTAGTTGGAGATAGGCTGTTTGACCTGCAAGTGCTCAAATTTTTGTTTCAGGCAAATTGGAGGCAGGATTTAGGGAGAACGGGTGGGAGAGGGGGTGAGCTCTGTTAAGAAAACAAGTGGATACAGAGATGAGTAAGTACAGCCTCTTGTCATCCACACACTTGTTGGATCCTTGTAATTGACAAACTGGTTGTTTATGGGAACAGGTATAAGCCCAGTGTGAGTTGTTTGGTGTTTCACGATTGTGAGTGGTAAAGGTTTATTCAGGGATTTGCGACTGAAGTTTGTCTAGAGGGGGAAGATTTCTGCATAGCCCTGTGAAATCTGGGCATGGCTCGGCTCCCTCCAAAGGTTGTGGTTTCAGAGAAGCCAAGACTGTAGCTCAGGTCTTGGTGGGAGGGCTATGATCTGTGCTCAGGTGGGATGGAAGATCATTCCAGGAGCTGGGAATGAGTAGATGTAGCAGAGAAGAACCTTCGGGAAGGCAGGACAAGATCAGCTGGAGCTACCCAGGTAAGTGAAAAAAATCCCATCTTTCTATCCACTCATCTGTTGAGTATCAACTTATTAAAAATATTCGATATCAATGTCACTTTGACATAAGAGAAGTTAGTAAAATCATGGATTATGGTGTAGATGTGTTTGTTTTTTGCTTGTGATTTTTTTTATTTGTCATAAGCAAAAGAGAATCAGTGTACGTGCATTTTAACTTTTTTTGAGAGTTAATATTTAGAATGCAGTATAATCCTTAAGGGGGAAAAAAAACAAACTCAAGACAGACTACAAGTGTTTGCCCTGGTCCATGAGAAGCTGTATAGTTCTGTATTCAGCAGAGCTGACTGAGGAGAAAGAGTTTTGAGCTAATGTCCTCAACTGCAAAATGAGGTTAGTGTACTTACCTCTCCCATAAAGGATTAAACAAGATGACGACTGGAAGTTCTTGGTACAGCACCCAAAAAAAGTGAAGTCTTAAGATTTTATAAAAATAGGACTAGATTATACACGTTGTGTTCAAAAGTAACTTTTTTTCACTTAACACTAGATTTTGGAGAACTTTCTATGTTAGAACATACGCATCTAGTCAGATGATCAAAGTGCGCTTGACTCTATTTTCCACGTTCTCTGTTGCATGAAGTTTAAGCCCTGCGCGCTTCTCTCACGGGCTGCTGGAGAGCGCTCTTGCGTGTCTGTCTTGGTGTACCTGCTGCACTCTTCTGTAGGACGACAGCTCTGCCTCTGTGCTTGAGGCCTGTGAAAAGGCACTGCATACTCCCTGCCTTGGGTTGCCAGCCCCAGTGGAGGCTCCACTGATGTTCCCAGGCTTCCTCTGATGTGGGGAAGTGGGGTCAGCCCATCCTCTTTCTGTGCTTTATGGGCTCTCAGTGAGTCAACAGGATGTCTTCCTGTTGGTACTCTCCAGATGGAAACCTTGTGCTTCTCCCGTGTTCCTCCCTAAAATAAAGTGGGCAGCCATGCATTTTTGTCTAATTCCTTAAGGTCAAAGTGGAAAATTTTGTTTGGGAAACATCTCTGCATACAGCTGTCTCCTATGAGTTACCTTTTTCAGGCTTATTGGCTGAAGAATGGAAATCCAACTAATTTTCATTCTGGCCCAGCTTCTTCTATAGGGTTTCTGATGTTCAGTTTGGTGCAAAGCACTCCAGCTGGCAAAAACTGGATGATAGCATCAGCTCGATAGTGGCCACTTGTCAGTGAGGTCCTGAGGCAGAATGGGCCCTCAGGGTGCAAACCTGTGCTCTGACAAATTAGCAGTTTCGTCTGAGCTGAGTGGGGCTCTATGGTCCTGGAAAACGATTGTCTGGTGAGAGAAGTAAGATATGAGGCCACTGTTGCATTGGGCTCCCGCACTCCATTTTCACGACATGTGGTTATTTCCATCAGCTCTTTGTCATTGGGGTGGATTATTTATCTCAGGGGTTACCTGGAGTCTGGGGGCTTTGCGTCACCAAGTCCTAGGATGCCTCTTTACCCATGTTCCTTTTTTTCCTCGGCAGCCGTGTTAGCCACTCAAACCTACTCTTTACTGCAGGGGTGAGGGCTGGAGAGAGCAATGGAAATTCATAGTCAACCTTTTTTTTTTTTAGGTCTAAACAGATTTTTTCCCTGGGGAGGGTTAAAGCTGTGGGATGAAGTGAGATGTTAGTGTTGAGGGAAATTGTGGTTATCTGTTGCATTTGTGTAACTTGTTCCAGTTTGTGATGCTCCCATTTGGATGACTGGAGCCTCACAATGCCTTTGTGAGATGCCCAGGGCCTGGTCATTGTTGGCCCCATTTTATAGATGATAAAATTAAGCTCATGAGGGGAAATGATTCATCCAAAACACAAAGCTGGCAAGTGGCAGAGTTGGGAGAAGCCCCTGGTCTCCTCTCTCTGAGTACAAGGTACATTCCAGAGCATCATATTGGATACCTAGAAGGCTTACCTTGAAATGCCAATATAATTATGTCTTTCCTCTTCTTGATATCTGTCAGGGCCCCTTGTTGCCTTCATAGTAAATCCAAGCAAGGCTCTTGTTGATTTGGCCCTGCCTCCCTCTCTGTCCTCATCACTGTCACTGTCCTCCTTCTCATGGTCTTGCTCCAACCGTATAGAACATGCTCCATCTTGTTTCCTGCGCTATAAGCATACTCATCTCTCTGCTCCACCCTCCTTCTGTGGATAATCATGACCCATCCTTCAGGCCCCAGCTCAGAGGCCCTTTGTCTGGGAAGCCTTGGCTAAGTCCAATCTGGGTTAAGTAGCTCTTTCAGCTGCTCTCATGGCACCCTATTTCCATTCTATTGTACTGGTGCATATCCCCCACTGGACTTTGAGGGAGGAGACCATGCTGTCCTGTTCTCCACTGTCTCCTCAGTAGGGCCCAGCACTGTGCCCCGCCTATGAGAGGGCGTCAGGCAAAGACCTTTCTGCTGGAATCCACGGGGCTGCTGGTACCAAGGGGCATGGGAATTCGTGATTTGACTCTGTGTTTTATCCAAAGCAAGATGCTAGGAAACGTCCTTTCCTGTGGTCCCCAGACTTGGTGTGCTCATCTGTGAAGCTTGGTGTTTTTCTCAAGGTGGCATTTCTGCCTTTCCCAGTATGTGCACATCTCTCCTTCCCACCTCCAGTCATACACCTCATTGCAGCCTTCTTCTCCATCTGGACCTCTAAAACCACCCTCCTGGGTGCCATCAGAGAGCTTTCATGGCACACACTTCTCCTACCTCGAGCTTATGCTTAGGGCTGTGAACACCAGAGTCAGCGCCCATCTTGTTTGCTGCTCTTGTGATGTGCCCTAAACTGTGTGGGGCTGTCTCTATTTAATAGTTGTTGGCTCCATTAAAATGCAGAGGTGTCTTCTTGGCCAATTATCCAATGGGCACAAAATGGAACTTGTGTGGAATAATGAAACTAATAACAGAACCCGAAAGCGATGATCCGTGCAGCCACCGAGACGATTATCCAAAAGCCGCCTTTCCCCGGCTGCCTGCAGCCAGCCTGCTCGTAACGTCTTAGAAAGGCCCCGGTTGTCACGATAACCTACACGGCCATCAATTTCCAAAGGCTGGTTCCCCCTAACATCTAGATCAGTTCTTACAATTAATTATCATCAGGAACAAGTGAAATGATACCTCGGAAAGATCTTTTTAAACACTAACAGTCGCTGTGGTGGAGTTCCCAGATAAGGGGAAATATATCAGCTAGAAGTTGTTGTAATAAACCAGCAGAGCACCTTGATTAAGTGCCTGTGAATGCTGAATATCAGGAGCATGATAATAAGGGTATAAAATGGGAAGACTAGAAAAGATAATAAGGTCTCGGTGTGATGATTTGAGATGCAGTGGAGCTGAGGGAGGAAGTAAAGTTTTCGGGGCTCGAGGAGGTGGCTCCCCATGGTCCACTGCCAGACCAGCCAGATCTGGTTGGCCTCGATGTCCCTTCCTCCCACCCACAGGGCTTAGCTCTGGCCTGAAACATAAGGGGTGCCTAGTAAACGTGAGCTGAGCTAAGCTACATTTCCACTCACCCATAAGCTCCCAAGGGCTAGGCATCTCTTTTGCCCAGCCTTTGTACTGAGGCGAGCACTTTATAGATGCTGAATGATTGAATGAATGGGGTGCTTGGGTGTATATCCTTCCAACCGAACAGAGAAATGGAGGAAGATCAAAAAGCAAAGCAAAACAAAACGTACTTACCGCCCCAATGATTGCTAACCCAATAGCTAGTCTTCCATGAGCAGCTGCTATATGCCTCTTATCCATGTAGTAGTTATTGTGTGCTAAGTGCTGCACATGCATTTTCTCAGCCCTCATAACACCCCAGGAGGTGGGTGCTGTTATTATGCCATTTTACGGAAAGGGAAACAGAGGTTTACACAGCTAGGACATGGCAGATTTGGGATTTGAGTCCAGCTGTGCTCTGAATCACTACGCCAGGCTGCCCCCATCCAGATGTCCTCTGGCTTCCAGCCGAGTCCCACTCGGTTTGGGAGCCTCATGCCAGTGTACTCAGTGCAGTTTCCCTCCCCACCTGTGCAGTGCTCATGGAGCTAGGATTCCCCTCAACTCCTGCCTGCTGTTCAGCTCTTCCCCTTCAGGTTATGACGCACATTTTGCCTATGAAGGGCGTAACAAATAGTACTTGAACATATGCTTTTGGTGCTTCAGCATTACCATCTCCTTCCAAGCTTTGAATGAAGAAAAGGAAAATCCTCTTGGAGGATGGGGAGGGTGGGGGCCATGTCTGGCATTTACTGGATGGTGTTAGAGGTAGGTTGTCATGACACTTTGGAGATCATTTGGGGGCCTGGAGGTGGCCGAAGTTCCCTCAGACTTGGAAGTTCCTGCTCAGGAGTCTGGTGGGCTATGTTCTGAGGTATGTGTTTGAGGAGGTGTTTGGGAAGGAGATGGGCCTGACCTTCACAGAATGTAAGTTGTGCATCAGACACGGTGCTGGGGCCTGTCCTGCCATCCACCCAGGGAGGAAGGTGGAATTATCCTCCAATTTTACAGTTGAGGAAGCTGAGGCTCAGAGAGACCAGGAAACATGGTCAAGCCCACAAAGCTAATAAGTGATAGAGCTAGGATGTCCCCCAGCCTGTCTCATGCCGGAATCCGTGTTCTTTCCTTGGCATCTTGGTCTGCTTTGCAGGGGACTCAGTCCTTGGTGGAGGCTGGTATCCCTTACCATGACATAAAATCAAAGAATGGTCGAGTTGTAAGTGAGCTTAAAAGTCATGCAGTCTAAAAGAAGTGGGTCCAGAGGGTTTCTTCCTTACACATTGGCCATAGCTGGGAGCTTAAAGGCTTTCCCCATATTTCCTTACTTTTTTTCAAGGATGGGTTGGAATCAGAGACAAGCTCTTTATCCTTGAGGAGCAGGGCAAGGAGTGATGTGTTTCAAGGTCAACACTTTAGGAGGTATTGCATTCCATCAGGTGGAGCTTACAAGGTTAGAATGGTCGTGGCAAAGGGGTGTGGTCTCTCTCTTCTCTTCTTCAACATCAGTGGACTGAGGTTCATAATTGAGCCATGTGAGAGGAGACCCAGACATCCATCAGCATGTCCCTGTCTGCCTCCTATCTCCTCTCCCCGTCCTCACTCTCTTCCATCTCGTAGCCAGACCATACCGTCATGGTGGAGTGAGGAGACCTAGCCACTTCTGCCATCTGTCATATATCCGGAGTGTGGGGACACAGCAGTGAATGACACAAGATTTTTGTCTTTATGGGGCTTGTGTCCTCCTAGGGCAAACAGACAATAAGCCATAAAACAAATAAATCATATGTTTTCAGATTGTAGTAGGTGTTAGGAAGGAACTAAATCAGGATGAAGTGAAATAAGCTTCCAGAGAGAAGGCATTTGTGAAGGCTCCAAGGTGGTGAGAGCTAGGCCTGTGTGGGTGGAGCAGAGCAAGTGAGGGGACAGAGGTGGCAGAGGGGCAGCAGGCACAGACCCACAGAGCTTGTGGCTTGGCACCAGGACTTTTGATGTCATTCCGTGCACGGGCGAAACCGCTAATAAGCTTTAGGCTAGGGAGTGATACGTCTTTCTCATAGTCTCATCGTCTCTGTCTCCGTTTTCTCTGATGCTGCTAGGTATACAATGGGTTGTTTTCTTGCAGAGCAGAAGGACTTGAGATCCAGTATTGTGTTGGGGGGAGAATGAAGTTCTTTGTATAAGTTCTCTGTGTGGTCTAGCCTGGATCACTGGTATTTTATGTAGGCATTTGGAGTCAAGAAAATAGTGCTTTGTGCATTTTTTTGTCGTATATTTTCCCCAGAGATTTAGGAGGAGGGGAAGATGGGCCCGGACAGGATTTAGGCATCCCTGGGTCACCGTCTAAGGGGGCCATCAAATAGTTCCCTGACATAATTACCACTTCCCCTTGTCAGATGCGCCAGCCAGGGAGTGGGTGCAGGAACCCCAGGGTCCTGGGTCCCCAGCAGGTTTAATTTTTATTATAACATCCTGCCCTCTGGGCTGAGCCTGTCAGGGCAGCTCTTTCTCTGTCTCCTGTCTCTTCCCAAGTTTCTCCAAAGTTGTGAAATGTAGCTTAGAGTAAAAAAGGACAGTGTTGTCACCATTCCCTAGAGGAAAAAAAGATCAATTGCTCTAAAATTGCCTGTTCTCCTTGGACAGGAGCTGGTTTAAGTGACAGCTACAAAGTTGAAGTAAAGATCTTATATCTCTTTTTCCAGACCGTGAAATTATATCCTGCTCCAGTACATATTTCACTGATATAATTAAGCTGTTAATTCCCTCTGAGTTTATTTCAACCATATTTCAGCAACATCCCAGGATGCTGTTAATGTTTCATAGTGGTTAAGGGTGAAACCTCAGTTCAAGACCCAGCCCTGCCACTTACTAGCTTTTTGGCCTTAGGCAAAGTACTTTTTTCTACGAGCTTCAGTGTCCTCAGTGTAAAATTGATGTAACAGCAGAAGCTAATGGTCGCTAACTCACACTTAGACTATCAAAGCACTTCCCTGAATAATCCATTGAATCCTCTTAACAGCCCTACACGGCAAGTTCTATTATTATTTCCATTTTACAGATGTGAATACTGAGGCACAGTTCAGTCATTGGCCCAAGGGCACTCAGCTACAAAGTAGAAGAGCAGGGATGTGAAGCTAGAGTCTGTGCTTTTAGCACCTAACTAAACCTACTCATAGATCCTCCTTTGGAGACGTCAATGGAAAAATGCATGCATCGCCCTTAGCACGGTGCCAGGCACACGATCCATGCCCTTCCCACCTGTCTTCCTCTAATTGTGAGGAGTTGTCCTCTTGGAGGCCTTCTAAGCAACAGAGCAGAAGCTTTGAATCCAAATGGGCTTTCTGCTGATGGCGACAGTCCCTTGGCACCCACTGCTCATGATGGATTGCGGGTTAAGCTGGTAGGTGCTGACGAGGTAACGCTATCAGAAAAGTGGCGTTCTGCTGTGAGCCCCATCACCTCGGCTACCTTCAGGATTGTGGGCAGGCGTCCACTCCTGCCTGGCCTGTATGTTCTGTTGGAGTCCTTGCTCCTTGACATGCTTCTCAGCCCCAGAATTAATACCTTCCTCCAGATGTCTTTACTGTCCATGGGGTTTGGCGCAAGCGTGGAGCAACAGGGGCTGACACCCCTTCTCTGTGTCCCTGAATGTGACTGTCCCGGTAAGAGTCTCTTTACCCCGATGCCTGGCCTATGGGCTATGGGTTCCTGTCAGTGGTGAGTCTCCTCTGTAGCATGCTGGGCTCTCCGGGTGGGGAGACTGTATCTCCTGGAACTGTGGATATCCCCTCAGTGAGATCGGGACAGGAGCCTGCAGAGCAGCAGCTTGCCCGAGGCACTGAAGAGAGGGGTGTTGGAGTCAGGCTACTGCCTGGCCACAAAGGCTTCTGTTTTCTCTCTCTCCTCCCTTGGCTGGGCCGGATTGGTGAACAGAGTCATTTGGGGCTTAGCTGTTACAGAAAACGGGTTGGGTGGCTGCTCACCTGGTCTGTCTTCCCAGACGTGTGGTGAGGCTGCACGGTTGATCCACATCGCAACTCAGGGTTCCTTGCTTCCTATTCTAACCATGAGTAAAGACGTGTCCTCTCAAGTTAGGAATTTAAATGTGTTCGGCTAAACTGGGAAAGGAATTAGCCAAACTTGTCTCTTTCCTTTGCCCTCTGCAACCTGGATTTTGTTAGCAGTCTTCTTCCTTTTGGTCGTTCTCCCTAGGTAGCTGGGGGGCCTTGGAGAACCCCAGGTGGGAGAGACAGGAGGAGCCCCCTTGGCTCAGGGGGCTCAGGGCAACTCCTTGACTTGCTCATGATGTGATGGGTGGGACTGCGGTGAGGGTGTCTGTGGCTGGCACTTGTCCCTCTGCTACCCCCAAGAGGATGCTCCTTTCTCCTGGAGGAGAGGACATGGGAGAAACAGTTGCTTTGCCCTCTGCCTCCCACCCCTGGCCTTTCTCACACATAGCCCACCTCAGGATTCTCTCGCTTTCCAAAGATTTAATAACTTGCACTTCAGCTGATTTATGGGACTAAGATAAGCTCATTATGCAAGTTGTCAGTAATTATATAAATTGATGAGGGGATTTCCCTGTTCCTTCCCTTGGACACTTGCAAAAGCATTTCAGGTTGATTTTGCATTCTTGACCTAAACAGCGGTGAATTTAGATGTGAGCTTCTTTCAGTTCAGGATAACTTCTGATCTCTGCATCTATTGCCCTGTAACAAGCTTGTCTCAGGTGAGTTTTCTCATGAAGTTTTCTGGCACCACAGGTGACAAAGACTCCCTACATCTTTGATAAGGTTGTGTTGTCTTTATTTTCCTAATTATTAAATTTATTAAGAGCATTACCTGCAAGGACTTCAGCCTGCTGGCTCCTGTTGTAAATGCTTGCTGCGTTTACAGCCAGATTCAAAGTGAAAGAGGGGTATTCTTAAAGATAAAAACCCTGAGCACCTGGAAATGTAACTGTGGATGGTGCCGATGCAGCGTAACTCCTCAGATGTTAGTTGGCCAGTTTTCAATGATTATTAAACTACTAGCGTATGTACACAGGAGGTGGCAAGGCCAAGGGTTAAAGCCAGCTTGCAGATGAGTTTTGTGTGGCTTGGATAGTATGTTAAAAGATATTTTCTGAATTAGTTAACATTAAAAAACCAGAATATGTCATCCCCAACTCCACATATCTGGACTTCCTGCTTCTCTGGGAAGATCCTCAGACTCAGCCACACTGGCCTGCTGTCCTTTGTGGGGATGGTCGGCTGGTGCTGCGTTGCAGTTGCCCCTTCAGTGGGGCACGTGCACACTCTCTGTCTAGTCTGCCTCAGGTTGCACCGGATCTGCTTTGTTTATTGAATTGGTTTGGCCCCATCTGGCATTTGAGTCTGTGACTCCGGGACCAGGCTGGTGAGTGTTGACATGCCGCGAGATTTCCTCCTCATCAGCTCTGTTGCACCCATCCTGGCTGGAGCCAGCATCTTTTATCTGGATTCATGCAGATGTCTACCAGTGGTTCTGTCTGCTTCTACCTCTGCGTCCTCACTGCTTCTCCCACCCCTGGTCTATACTCAGCACTGCCAGCAGACTCGTCCTTTAAAACACGTCAGACCATTTCACTCCTCAAAGCCTTGCTATGTCTCCCCATTTCTCTCAGAGGAGGAGCCAAAGCGCTCACTGTCCTACAGGCCCACCACGGTCTGGCCGCCTGTTACCTCTCCAAACTGGTCTCCTTCTCCTCTCTCCCTTGCTCACTCTGTTCCAGCCACACTGGCCTTCTTGCTGTTTCTTGAACACGCCAGACCTCAGAGCCTTTGCCCAATCTCCCTGGAAGCTCTTCTCCTAGATATCTGCTTGGCTAATTCCCTCACTTCCTGCAGATCTTGGCTTAAATCTCAGCTTATCAATGAGGCCTCGCGTTACCATCTTATTTACTATTGCAGTCTACCCCTGCCCCACCTCCTGTACTCTCATCCCCATTACCTGGCTCCACATTTTCATTTTTCTGTAGTTCTTATTCTCTTTTAACACCTTAAATGCTTTCTTTACCACATGTATTGTTTGCCTCTTCTTTCTGCTAGAATGCAAATTCCACACTGACAACGATCTTTGTTTTGTTCACCATTTTATCCCAAACATCTACAACAAGGGCTGGTGCGTAGTAGATAGTAATAAATGTCTGTTGTTGGATGTTGTTGAAATCACAGACTGTTTTCCGAGAGCTTCAAGGTGCTTGAAATTTAGAATGGTGGACTTTGGGAGTTGTTTTTCTATCTCAGTGTACACTGCCCAGAAGGTGAGTTCCCCAGAGGAAGGGCAGCATAAGGTGATCAAGCCGAGGTGGGAGGGCCAGAATCCCAGAGCCTTCCCTGGGTCTTGTTCCCTCTGCAGTCATCTTGCTTCTCTGTCTCTTCCTCTGTAACTGAGGATTAAGGTGGCAGCATCTTTGTCAAAGCAAGCAAAGAGGAAATGGAGGAGGGCAAGGAGAAGGGACAAGTGTGGGGGCTCCAGTTCTGAGGTTATCTGGCTGTGTGACCTTACGCACATCTCTGGGCTTCAGTGTTACCATCTGTGAAATGAGCCTGTTCCTTTAGACGACCTCTGAAGTCCTTCACAGCTCTTTAATGCTGTCAGTCAACAGTTCTAACAAGGTCTTGATCCACGTGACTGTATTTCACATTTAGTAGGAGGACCTCCAGGTAAAATTATTTGTGCCTCTTACCTGCAATGTAGGACTCAGAATTGTTTCCTGAATCTGGATTGGTGATATTAAAAATACACTTTTAGGGGGCCAGTCCAGTGGTGCAGTCGTTAAGTTCACACATTCCACTTTGGGGGCCTGGGGTTTGCCAGTTCAGATCCCGGGTGTGACCTACACACTGCTTGTCAAGCCATGCTGTGGCAGGCATCCCACATGTAATGTAGAGAGAGGAAGATGGGCACGGATGTTAGCTCAGGGCCAGTCTTCCTCAGCAAAAAAGAGGAGATTGGTGGCAGATGTTACCTCAGGTATAATCTTCCTCAAAAAAAAAATACACTTCAAAAAAATTTTTCCTATTTCCATTAGAAATTCCTTTTTGACTTCAGACACCTTTTCCTTCTGCTTGATGAGCTACAATGTGATTCCAAGTGCTGCCTTACTCAGCCATGGTTTTCATATTGTCTCTCGGCGGGGTGGGGAGGAACAGGCTGAGTTTTGACCCCTTGGGGCTGCTTTTGGGAGCCCAGCATTTATACTGTGGTGTCTAATGTAGTTCAGATTTTCTCCTCCACTCTCCTACTTACTAATAGAAAATTAATGACAGTCAAATATGGAATTATACAGGCCAACCATCACCTCGGCCAAGTGGCATAAAACACACCTCATCCCCACTCCAGATGGCTGTCAGTAAAAAGTGACATTTAAAAACGCTGACTAAATTCAAACCTGTGAAATGCTATCTTCCATAATTTAAATTCATTTTGGGGAGATGTACAAGTCTGTTTTGTTATAATGCCTATAAGCATATTAATCTCACAAAACTAGACTATCTTCAGTGGTTGTACATTTTCCTAAAAGACTTTCTGAGAGAAACCTAACAGCTTTTAGTAAAACAAATGAAAACCTCCTCTGACTCAGGGGAATGGAAGCCAATGGGCCTGTTTCCTCCAAGACAGAACAGCATGGCTCTTGTCGCCTGTCTTCCCTGGCTTTTTGGTGCTGGCCTGAAGGTGAAATCTTTGTGGACAGATGGGGCTCCTCAGAGCTCCCGGGGAGGGAGATAGAGATGCCTCTGAGATAGGACTAATAAATGTGCTATTTCAAAGCGCCTCTTCCTTCCCGGAGAAACCTGAGGCTCAAATCTTGAGATCTCAAGATTTGAAGCCTTTCTTGAGTGAAGACCCCTTTATCTTTTCCCCTAAAAGAAGGAGATTCAGGGACTCCCAGGGAAGCAAGTGGGAGTGCAGTGTATGAGGAGAGGGACATGGAGAGTTGGTGTACATGTATACATATGTGCTCCCACAGGCAGAGTTTTCTTGGTGCTAGCTGTGTGATCTTGGGCAGTCCCACAACCTCTCTGAGCCTCCGTTTCCCAACTTTAAGAGGAGAATGTTAATAGTACCTGCTGCATAGGATCATTCTGAGAACTAAGCAGGATGATACTGGTAAAGCCTGCACATGGCTGACACTTAATAAATCTTAGCTTTTGTTAGCTATAATTTTGCCCAGTTTCCCCTGCCCCCTGTGCATCAGACTGTTCCTTATCCTTGTTGGAACAATGAAAGGATTGTGAAACAATATCCTTGTTGGACCAATGGAAGATAGTGCTCTCTGAGCACTACTGGGTTTTCCCCAGCTGTAGTGTTTCCATGAGTGGGACTCGGTACACACTTTCCCTGATGACGGGTCTGCTGGGTCCCAGCCCTTCTTGTAGGTGGGGTTTGGTGCAAGGCTGCTCTGCAGCCTCTGTTGGGAGACAGGCCGTCTCTTTGCTCTGCCCTCACACCCGTCTGTTGGCTCCAGCAAAGGCAGGGCATTGGGGCTGGGGTGGGGAGGGGTTTCTGGTGGGTGCTCTGCTGTAAGTCTATAAGTGGCTGTGGAAGGGCCTCCCTCTGGGCAGCGGGAAGCAGCCCTGATTTGTCTGCAGCCAGGCTTTCTTCTCTTTGATCCACCCTGTTCCTCGCTCCATGCCAGCTGTTTGTGGGACCATCAGTGTTCGGGTGTTTGCCCCTGCAGTGCCCAGCTCCTTGGCTGGGAGCAGTGCTTCAGTCTTCTCAAGAGCCCTCTGAAATTCTGAGTGCTGTGCTCAGTGGTCTCCTTGTCCATTTGTGAATCTTCCCCTCCAGAGCTGGCCTGGCCCCTTCTCAGTAGAGGCTCCAGTGGTTAGTGACAAGGGTCTTCCCCTGAGTCATCTGCGCTTGTCATGGCAGCTGCAGGGCTGTGACTCGGTCATGGTAGGCTGCCTCCCTATAACCTCTGCCTCTGGGGACAGGCAACAAGAACCGGCCTGTGTGGGAGCTAAACTGGGAACACTGTCCTCTTCCACCCCGTAGAAGATCCCCGGCAATCCCGCAAGCTGACCAGAGGCTGCAGGGTCCACAGCCGCAGCCTTGTGCTGCATGCGGAGGGCTGAGGAGACCCGTCGTCTGAAAGCCCCCCTGTGGAAACCAGGCCTTTGCAAGTGAGTCAGCTTCCGGCCCGCTGGTGGATGAGACTTGCTTCAGGACAGACGATTTTGAGAGACTGAAAAGTAATTCTGCTGATTTTCGGGGAATATTGACCTCAGAGATAGTCTAGAAAAGAAGCTAAACTCTCCCAGAGTTAGCAAACCTTATGGTTTCTTCATTCTTTATTAAAAATCATTTTAAAAATAAATTGTATTAATTATTAAAATATAGTTTTAAGGGCCAATTTTTAACCCCTACACAAAGCTCTCCTCTGCTCTTGGTGGGGTCTTCTCTTTACAGGGTGACTGGTCCAGTCTCCACCCCAGACCTCATTTGGTTGGGAGCTGCTGTGGTGGGGGTGGGCTTTGCAGGGAAAGAATATTTTTCAGTGATGGAGACAGAGTCATAGATTTGTTTGTTTGTTTGTTTAATAGTTACAGAGGCTCTATAGCCCAGCACTGAAGAACCTGGGCTCTGGATCCTGTCTGGTAGGTTTGCTAGAATTAAATAAGCTCATGCTACACACAATGCCTAGCCCTGGTAAGTGTTAGTTATCACAGTTACATGATACAGTCTTTCCTTGACATCCCTGCTCCTGGCATAGTTCACAGATTTTCTGGCATTACTTTCAGCATCCTATGTGGGCTCCTGTGTCTCAGAAAGATAGAACTTTCAGGAAAAATAAAGAGCTTACTAAAATATAAATGATAAACATACCTCTGTCAGGTGACGTGCCTCTTCTCTTTGCCTTCCATTGTGCACCCTTTAGGATGATGTCATTGGTACACAGACGGCCCTCCCTCAGCCAATTCATTTGCCTAAAACATCTGATCCTCTTCAGTTCTCTCAGCCAGTTGCAGTGTTAGGTTGTTGGGAGATCCAAATGGCTTGGTGCACAATGTACCTCCTGGGTTGGTCTCTCTGTCTGTGGACTCTAGGTTATTGGTGCATTTGGAGTCCTCCATCAAGTATTTTTCATGCTGCTTGTTCATTTTCAGGAATAAACAGGTGCTATAGTATTAGATTTTATCGAACACTTAACTAGGAAGAAATTATGGAAATATTATCCATAAAATCGCCATGAAACCCTGTTAATCTGCCAAATTCCCAAATTAGAGAATCAATTAGATTTGTTCAGTATTTGTTTAGCTGTGGTCTCGGGGTGACTCCTGCTTTATTTACTCTCATAATTTCCCCAAAGATTTGTTTCTGTCTTCCTGAGAGAAGAATGTGTTCTGCATATCCTATCAGAAGCTGCTAGAGGGGAGAGGCGCAGAGAGATAAATTAAGCAAATATTTCAGATTTGTTACTGTATTTTTGTGAGCCATGTAAGTTAATGATCCAAGGCCAGATACATTGCTTAATGCCAGACACAATCACGCTGGGTTCTGCTTTTCCTGGGGGAGCGGGATGGATTGCAGCTCAGGTTTCTCTGGCCTGTCTCCTGGGGTGATGGGGACCTGCCTTATGCCACTTTGTCATGCACTGAACACTTAGTCTCTAGGCACCAATTATTTCAAAGGTACAGGTTATTGTCATGGTGCCACCTTGTCGCAACCCATCAGCTAATGAGGTTGCCTCACTGAGGTTTGCACATCCCCAGAAGTTGCAGGCAGGCTTCATTGAAAACACTGCCATTCCAGTCATTATCTTCCTTCTTTAGGTTCTGAGGATTCTCTTTTCTTTGGGAAATTCTCATTAAATGTTGACTTGATAAGTATTTATTGAGCATTACTGTGTGCTGGGTGTAGAACTGGCTTCTGTGGACAGGAGGGTAGGTGTGTCCAAGAAGGCTTCCTGGAGGTGACAATGTCTGTGCTGAGTCTTCGAGAATGTATAAGAGAGCCAGGTGAAATGATTCACACTGATAAACTCCAATGGGCTCCTCACAGCCCTGGGTCCTAGACATTAATGTTATTTCCACTTGATGGAGGAGGACCTGAATCTCAGAGAGGGTCAGTAACTTGCCCAAGGTCAAGAACTAGCATGTGAACTTAGGAAGTCTCTCTCCAGAGCCCCCAGGGTTAATCACTATAACCTAACAGTGGACAGACAGACAGGGAAAATGCCCAGTTTGACCCAATGTTGACAGGAAAAGAAGGAGGCATTTGTGATGAGTGAGAGGACAGCGAATAAACCTGCCTCCTTCAGGGCTGGCTCTATGAGAGAATGGGAGCTTGGGGTGACGAGGAAGAGCGACTTGAACCCCTTCCTTAAGGTGTTTACAATCCAGTTAGAAAGATAAGGCTGGAAAAGCTTTAGTTGATAGAAATAGGTAACTACAGCTATGTGTACAGCCCAGATATCAATCTCCAGGAGATGAGAGTGAGCAATCCTTCAATAACCACTGGCATCAACACATGTGCCGTGTGGGGAAACCATCCTCAATAATGGGGAAGGGATGGGCGTTGCTCCCTTTACCTCTTGGACCAGCCCTCACTGGGTGAAATGCCACTGCTGTCCTAGAGGTCTTAAGATGTCCATGGAGCTCCCCACATCCCACTCCCTGTAAGAGTTCCTTGGAAAAGCTCTGGCCTTTTGACCTGGCAATCTGAAAGGAGGATAGAGCAGGATTTTGAGCTTCTGGACCAAGAGTCTATAAACCTCAATTCTTCTGACCCAGCCTCTATTGCTTACTTTACTGCGTTACCTTGGGCAACTTGCTCAACATCTCTTGGCCTGTTTCTTTCATCTGTCAAATGAAAGAATACTTAGCTTAAGGTAAGTAGATGTTGATGGATGTGAAAGTGTTTTGAAAATTTCCAAGTATGGAAGTGTAAGGCTCTTGACAGAGTACATTCTTAATGCTGTAGTACTTTTTCATTCTGTTGGGTGGAAGGGAGCAACTCACTCCTGAAATGCCCTCTCTTGGGTGGTAGTGAATCAGTCCAGCCACATTTCCAGGCCAGGTGAGCCACTTCATACACACTGGATTAATAAGTGTGTTACTTTGGATGACTGCTTAACCTCCCTGTGTTTCTCCCCTAAGTTCTACCTTGCAGGGTCATTAAGAAAATTAAACTAGATGATGCATGAAAAACTCCTGAAGCAGAGTAGGTGCTCCGAGAATGTTAGCTGCCCTCGCCATCATGACGCACAATCTCCCCCGTCACAGCCAGCTGCTGTGTGCACTCACAGGTACCTGCAGATGCAGCATGTATGGGTCTCCGATCTCACGTCCAATCCAGTGTCTCCCAGACATGTGGGTACCACTGTCCAGATTTATGCCACATTGTTGAATACCTGAATTTATTTTTTAAAATATTTTTCATTAAATCAATTCTTTCCCTCCAACTCAGTCTTAAGTAGTAATACATGTGAAACCACAGGTTTAATACACATTATTTAAGTAAATTATTTAAATAAATCTGTGTACCTTGTAAAATCTTCAGTGGTTTGTATACCACACTTTGAGAAAGATTGTGCTAACTGGATTTAAGATGCCTGATGGAAGTGTTGTCTTTCTTGTTTATCATTAAGAAACACTGGAGGTATTTTGGAGGTGGGTTGGTGCAGGGAACATTTTTATCCGAGGATGCTTGAGGAATAGAACTGACTGAATTGCAGTGGAGAACCCCAAATCCAGTTTGGCTGAATTTGGGTGCTGAGGTTTGAAATCTCCGTCTCTCTCCAGATAGTGGAACCCAAAAATCTCATCAAAGGTAGTTCTTGAGAAAGCTGCAAAAAACTGATGAGTATTACAGGCTGCAAAGAAACGTACCTTGTGTTGGGGAGAGTTTCAGACCTCTGGATGGGTACCACTAGCATGAAATCATAGTCTTCCTCTGGATGTTGGGAGTCTGAGATCCTTCTGGGAGTAAATGAACTTTGGTTGACATTCCTATGCAGGCTTTACTCAGGGGACCAGTGCACAACCAGGATAGAATCCCACCCAGGCCAGCAGTGTGCTTTGCACTAGCCCTCTCTGCTTACCTCCTCACCTCTCAGGAATGCGGCCCCAAGGCCTTGCAGGGGCTGAGCTTGTGTCTTCCAAGCCGCATTGCAGGAATGTTATTTCTGCTCCATCAACCACCTCACCTCACTCCATTCCTGCCTTCTCCTCCTTTTCCAGTGCACGTGGTGTAGCAGCTGTCTGCACTTGGGCTGTAGATGGGTGATTATTGTAGTTATTAAATGCCATCAGTCAGGAAGAAGTCACCAGGCACTGAGTGCCAGATATGGTGTGGGTGGGGCATAGGGAGATGTGTGTGCATGGAGGGAGGGTCCTTCTGTTTACCATTTTGCTTACTGACTGAGACCTGCTTATCCCAGACCAATGAGAATGCATCCTGTTTGTCAAGACTGCACTTTCATTCTCTTCTGAAGAGAAATGTGGTTTTAGTTCCAGAGATCAGACGGGATGACTTGTGTTCATATGGCTGATAAATCATTTCAAAGAAAATTAGTTTGGCATGCCTGACATCTGTATGGATTGCTGATGAATTAAAGGAATGGATCCACATCACGTCAGAAATATTTTACCATTACAAAAAATTGTGGTCTGTGGAAAACAAACTCAAGTAAAGCTATAAAGCTGTCTGACCATCCTCTGAGTTGCAGAAATGCTGCATTCTGGGACCATGTCATTGGCACATGGTAGACAGTTTATAAGAAAGAGAAGACTCCAGGATAGAAAGGAAGAGATCTGGGTTCTGGCCCCAGCTCTGCCCACTGACCACCATTCACCATTGGGCGGAAGTCGTTTCATCTCACTGGACCTCAGCATTGCTGGGTTATTGACTCCACTTGAATATTTGATAAACGCTTTGCCCTCTCCCTGGAAAACATGGACACATCCCAAGAGTGTTTTTCACACAATGCCAAAGCTTGTCAGGCCTCTTGAAGCCCATCCATGGGCCTCAGGTTAAGGACTCCCAGACGCAATGAGCCCGACAGTGTCTCCTGGCTCCAGAGACCATCTTAAAACCCACTTGACTTGATAACAATCTTCTCTAGTGGAGGAGACAATTGGCCTCCAGCACTGACTTCCTCAGTTCCTGTGGGCTCTATTGCCTGGTTCAGTGTGGTGAACATTTATTGAGCACCTTTTGTATGTGAGACAGTGGGCCAGGTGAGGATAGAAAGATGAATGAGATATGTCCAGTCTCCTAAGGAGGTTGTTCACATGGTCACAAGCATTCTTGTTGGAGAAGGCCATTAAAGGGGTGCTGGCACCAACATTGGAGAAAGAGTCAGATTTAAGGTCTAACTCTAGCCTTGTGATGAGTTCTAATTCTGTCCTTTGTGATCCTAGACAATCCACTGTGCCTCAGTTTCTTCATATGTACAATGAAGGTCAATAATTGTACATGTGAATTATTTATATATATATATATATATAAATTCAACATATAATGTTGAAGACAATAGGGTCAATAATTCTACTGTCTGCTTCTCAGAATTAACACGAGGATCTGATATGGTCCTGTATTAATTAAAAAAATTGATCATTAACTGCTATGGGACTGTCATGTGTAAAGGGGTTACATTATAAAACTCTTGTTATTAAGAGTTTTGCAATATGCTCATGGAAACAATCTTTGCCAATAAAAAAGCATATAAAAATGTAAGAATGGAGGCCAGGACATGCTGCGAGTTTGCAGAAGGAAGGCATTGCCTGGGGTTTGGTTGATTGGGGAGGCCTCTTCCCTGAGTCCAGGGATCTTCATCTTAAAGGATTTATTTTAACTCTTAGTACTTGATTATATAAATCATCAGGTTAATTGTAGACAAATAGAAAATACTACTTATTGAAAAGCAAAAAACAAACCTAAAACAGATACCATCTATCGTCTAGTCAACTGGAGATAACCATTTTTGATCATTTGCTGTAAAACCTCTAGACCTTCAGATACATGCACATACGTGGAAATTCACTCATTTATTCATTTACGGTATTTATTAAGAGTATGCGAATGTTCCTGGCCTCCAGTTAGGCACTTAAGTCTATAATGGTAAACATAGCAGGTGCGATTCCTCAAGGACATAATCCTCCAGGCTGGGAGACAATTATAGAATTATATAAATATATAATTGCAGCTGTATCGCTTTCTGTGAACATAAGCATGCACATGTACACACACACTCAGTTGGGACTATGCTCTATGTTATTGCTTTGCTACCGGTCACTTTCCTGCTGTAATTTGCTGTGATCTTTTCTCCACGTCAGTTAATATATGTATCAGTTATCTGTTGCCTATCAGACAACCACAGAGCCTCACTGACATACAATAATAAGACTTGTCTAGAGTTATCTGGGGTTCACTCAGCTGATCTCGCTGGAATGTCTGTGGGTCCTCTGGCTGTCAGCTAATCTAGGACGACCTTGGCTAGGACAGCTCCACATGTCTCATCTCCCAGCAGCTAGCTCAGGCATGCCCTTATGGCCATGGCCGAAGCACAAGGGCAGAAACTGAAATGCTCAAGTGCTCTTTTAAGCCTATGCTTATGTCATGTCTGCTAACAAGTCACATGAGTGGGCCCAGTGGCAGAGTGTGAGACCACTGCAAGTAGACATGATCAAGGGTGTGTGTACGTGAAGGAGAGAATAACTGGGAACTTTAATGCAATTGATCTACTGCAATATACATCCTCATTACCCTTCTAAGCTGCTGCATAGGATACTATTATGTGCCTGTAGATGGGTGGGATTTTAGACATGGGGTATTTTTTGGCAAAGGGGCTGGATTTTGGGGGCTGGATCTGCCCATTTTCCAGGGAGAGTGGAAAGCATTGTGTGCTGGGAGCAAGAGGTTGGACTTTAGCTTGTCAGTAACTGGGGATGATACAATAAAAGTAGGCCCTCAAAAGGTAAATCTTAGAGTGATATTTGGCATGTATTTAGGTGACTAGAGGCTGGAAAAAGGGAGACAAGTCAGTATGTATTGGAATAATCCAAGTATGGGCCTCGAGGTAGAAGGAATTGGAAAGGAAGGGATGGACCAAGACAATTGAATTAATAATTGCAGCTTTTATTAATTGAATTCTTAATGTGTGTCACCAGGTACTGTGTCAAATGCTTTGTGTTTTATCTGTAATCCTCAGAACAATCCTATGAACTAAGCATTATATTAGCTGCCTTTTACAGACAAGGAAACTGAGGCATAACAATTAAGCAGCTTGTCTAATTAAGGTCCCACAGCTACTTGATGGCAGTAGTGGGTTGTGAACCTGTGCAATCTGTCTCCACAGCCTGCACCCTTCACTCTAACTCCAGGAGTCACTCCTGGTAGCAGAGGATCTTGAGTGAGATTTGCTAAGACTTGGTAACAGTTTATGGAAGAAGAGATGAAAAGAGGTAAGTAATGGAAATAAGTGAGTGTTCTAGTCATGGGAGTAGTATTCTTGATAGAAATAGGAAAACTAGTGAAAGTCATTTTGTGTGTTGGGGTTAGTTTTTTAAAGTTGCTGAGGTTGAGATGAAGTTGCATGTCCATCAGGCAGTTGGATGTCTGTGGATTGTGAATGGAAGCAGTGGTGAAGCCATGAACCTGTGGGATCTAAGAAAAGGAAACTGTCAAGAGTGGAGATGATAGTGGAGCCTTGAGGTCAAATTCCCTTTGCATTTGGGAGTTAGGAAGAGAAAGTAGAGCCAGTGAAGGAGTGATCTGAAAGGTAGGTGGAAAATGTGAACAGAATTTAGTTGTTCCGTCCTGACTAAGGGAGGAGAATTTCAAGATGGAGGGATAGTCGATGGTCAAGAGTGGGAAAAGCCCTTCAGGGGAAGAAAACTGAGAAGAGTTATGGGACATGGCAATGTGGAGGTCAGTGAGAGCGCTGGGCAGGGTAGTTTCGGGGAAGGCAGGTCCGTTGCTGCCTGGATGCAATGACAGGACTCAAGTGTCAGCCTTAGAGCCTGTGCTTAGGGCATTTGGCAACCAAGGCCAGGACCACTGTGGGCCGTGGGGCTACAGGCTCTCTGCGTTAGAGAGTGGGAGGGCAAGGGGAGACAGTAGGGGATGACTGAGGATGCCTGAGGAAGGGGGGACTAATTAAAGGAGCAAATCCCAGGAGGGACACATGGAGTCTGGAGATCAAGAGCAGACAGAGGAGGAGGAATTAACTATAGAGGAGAGGGCGATGGGTGGAAGAGATCTGGAAAGACAGTGAGTGGATTTGAGCTTAGGTGGGGCCGGGAGAAAAGGGTTAGCGCCTTTCAAATGCAGGGCAGCATCGTCATTGCTGCATCTTCACTTTGCTTAAATTTTCTCACAGGTTACCCACTTCCCACACAGCAGCCAGAGGATCTTTTGAAAACAATTGATGTTCCTCCTTGCCCTCGGGACAAAGCCTGTTCTCCTTAAGGTGGCCTGCCTGCTGGTTGCCCTTCATGTTGGGGTTCCTGCTAGCTCTTTAACCCTATCCAGCCACACCCTCGGCCAATACTCCCACCCACTCTGTTCCTTTTGCCTGGAGCGCTTGACCCCCACCTGCTCCTTCCTTCCTAACTCCAGGCCTCTGTTCACACAGTTGTTGACCTCTGGCTTCTCTCCTGGAAGTGCTCCTCTCTGGAAAGTGCTGTGATCTCTGCGGAATCCCCAGCACCATGTCTGGCACACAGTAGGGGCTCAGTACAACTTTCCTGAAGGAAATTGAGATGGGCAGCGTTAATACACAAGAAGAAGCCCTTGCTGCCGCTGGTAGCCGAGAGCATCTATGGAACCAGGAATTTCTCTGGTGATTCCCTCAGCCCCTTTGCAGTGTCCGCCAGGAGAACTACTGTGTGTTTTTCAAGGCTGACCAACTACCCTCCACTTCACAGTCCCCTTTTTCTCTTTTCTTTTTAAAAATGGAAATAGAGCAGTCAGAGCAGACCTCACAAGGACCTTTCTCCTTTAGACAAATAGCTGGTATTTCTATTAAAATGGTAATTTCCTTTGTTTAAAAAGGCAGCTGTGGTCAAATTAAGCTAATCTAATTTGCAATTTTTCATTAAAAATATATATGAGTTAGGCTGGGAGGCTATTCAGGTCCCAGGGGTCATTCTGTTAGCAGCCAAGGGAACAAATGTCCTTTATTTGCTTATAGATACATACAGCTTCCAGGCAAGCATCATTTCCTCGTGTTGACTTCTTCGTGACCTTGTTTCAGACCATGGGGGATTTCTGTCTGCCAACTTGTCTTGTATTTTGTCCTTTTTATTAAATAGAAAATCCCTAAGTACCCCCGGGTTGCAGAGTCCCTTGTAGAGAGAAGAGGAGAAAGGGTCTCTTCTAACTAATAGGGAGCATGGGACAAAGACATGGAATTTTTTATGAGAGCAAGGAAGAATGAAGAATCTTCCATGAAGCTGGGAGGATGTAGAGATGCCCCCTGACCTATATATGTGGATCTGGGTGGGCAGGACACTAGAGAGTGGAGTAGGACAGGGGCAGTGGTATCCTTGCGTGTCGAATGGGCCCTTGACATTCTCACATCCCAGAATTTATTGGTACCATTTTCTCCACAAGATGCCATCAAGCATGCCTGAAATCTGTATGTCCTATCTGAACCTTAATGAGAGTCCATGAACTCTTGGTAGTCAGGATAATGCAACTAAGCTGTGTGGAGCCCAAGATATTATTGCCAACCGAGATGATGTAGTTTTCCTTCCACGCTCCAGCCCTGAGGAACTTGAGTCAAACCTGTTCCTTAGCAGCAGTTTTGGCAGCTCAAAGACCTGGTTTCTAGCCCCAGCCCTGCCTCTGGCAGCTTTGTGGCTCCAAGCCTGTGGGGAAGAAGTGGGGATGCTGTTCTGCTAAGGACTAGCGTTGAGTATTCTGTGCAAGCTTGGAGCATAGTGGTAGGCAGAAAATGGTGATTCTTGTCCTCACTACCAGCTTTGGGATTGTTTGTCAAGTGTTGGGACCATGCATGTTACATCCACAAAGCCAGGGGTCCCTTCTGCTTCTGTTTCACCTCAGCAGTGACACCTTGAACCCTAATGAAGGGCATGGTTCAGTGATTCACTGTGTTGTCAGAACTTGAGTCAAAATAGTATTAGAGGGGAGGGATAGAAATGTTTGGGAGCCACACAGACAGGCAGTGCCCAGCAGAGGAGAGGGCTATAAGCTTCTGGCGCAGACAGGAGCTGGGCAAAGTGTTCTTGGAAGTCTAGAGAGCTCTTGGCCCTTCCCATAGTCCTGTGTGACTCCAGAGCATGTGAGCCATTGGAGGTGCTTCTATACTATTTTAAAGAGGGCTCATATACTTGGAACTACATGTTCTATTAGGATTATCATTTGTAAACCTGTGATAAAACTACCTCCTAGGAAGCAGGTGGCGGTGTGCCTTATTTGTACCTCTTACATCCTGTCTTGATTGGTCTTTGGAATGAGCCTTAGGTATTTTGCTGTAGTTGGCCTATTTTCTCGCCAACCTAAATTATGCCAATTTGTGCAAAGCATGGTATATGATGACAAGTGAATGGTCTGGGGCGAATTCTCTCTTCCACAGCCCTTTTCTTGTCAGTGTCATAGCTCTGAGCATTGGCAAGTCCTCCAGACAGATTTTCTTTTCCTCTTAAATGTTTGTCTAAAATTAATTTTGACTGTTTTGAAGAGGTTGCCGAGCTGTCAGATATTTTTGCAGAATGGAATCTGCAGCCCTGGCAGAGGAGCTGAAAGCTTCAAATTCAGCGTGGTGTGTGAGTGCCACACCAAGATGGAAACTGGGTCCACATCCATGGAGAGCTGGAGGGTGAGAGTCGCCGTCATGCCACTGAGCAGACCTGGAGGGGAACGCTTGGGGTTGGAGCCTTAAATGAATCACACTCTGTGAACTTTAAGGGCAAGAGATGGCTTTGGTTATCATAGCCCTACAAACCCTGGGCATTTGGCTACACATCAGGAAAAATAGTAGTTTTTTAAGAATAAAATTTTGTGACCTTGCTTTTGCTACATGATATCTTATGAACTCAACAGCAACTGCCCTCATGCCCCCTCGAGAGTTTACAGCAAAGAACACAGGAAGAACTTCGCTCAACATTAGAAAAGGATGTCAGTGTTGAGTGGGTTTCTCTGTGTTCCCTGGCTTTGTATAGTTTGTGTGTTTTCAGTTAACATATAGCACAGCGCTTTCACCTATAGATGGAACTCTCATCCGCTAGGTTGTGGGCCCCACGAGAACGGGCTCTGCTTTGCTGGCTGGTTTATCCCCAGTGCCTAGCAGAGGCCTGGTTCACAGTAGGAGCCCAGCAAATACTTGTTGAATGTGCATATGAACAGGTTCTTCCTGTTTGTTGGTTGGATTTTGTAGTATAAATATTCCCTCTATGCCATTGACAAATAGTTTTGGTTTAACTGTTCTTATTTTCCTCCTTGGTTTTAAGTGCACTTTTAATCGATCCTGGGTGGACAAGGTAGGCTAGGACACAGTTCAACAGCCTGAGGTGGGAACGAGAGACCTGGATTCTGTTCTCAGCTTGTCTCTTCCTTGCTGTGGGAGTTTTGTCCATCCTTGTGTGAGACTGAGTCTTCCTCATTTGTATATCCTCAAAGGCAGGGATCACAAACTATAGCCCAACGCATGTTTTTGTAAATAAAATTGTACTGGAACACAGCCCTACTCATTGACTGACATGTTGCCTATGGCAGCTTTCATGCTATAACACAGAGTGGAGTAGTTGCAAAAGAATCTCTATGGCCCAGAAAGCCAAAAATGTTTACTATCTGGCCCTTTACAGAAGAAGTTTGCTGACTCCTGATCAAGAGCATCCAGGATGCGCTTGGTACATAGTAGGTAGCTGGCAGAGCATGTGTTCAGTGAACGTCTGAAGAAGGGATGAATGAAGTGCTTTATCAATCTATGGGGGGGTTGTTCATTCCCAGGGACTGTGGAAGAGGCGAGGTTGTGGACTCAGTGTCAGCACTGCCTCTGAGGGCCAGAGGTCTATGCAGGGGTGTGGATGGCTGAGTGTGATGCGGAGTCTCTATTGGACTGTGAGGAGGAGTTGGCAGGTCATGTCCATTTATTTAGTTGTTCGGTATTTATTGAACCAAACAATTGCTGAGCACTGATAACGACTCATTATGCTAGTTATGGAGTGCATACTGTTTGCTGGTTACCCTGTGCTGTGATGTGTTATTTGAGGTATTCATATGTCTTGCACAGCTGTCATGTTCCTGTTCCTCAGATGATAATGGTGAGACCCAGACATTAATTCGCAGTCCAACGTCACATCATTAACAAGTGGCAGAGCCAGGTTGCAAGCACAGGTCTGTCTGACGTGGAGCCCATGATCTTGCTGTTGAGACTGTGTTCCCCTACACTCTTTGGGGTGCTTGGGAAGTGTACAGCCACAAGTCATGGTCCCTGCTCTTATGGGGTTTGTAATCTAGAGGGAGGGTCTGAATTGTCTCAAATTCTTTTTGGAATCAGGTATCAGGAAGGCTTCCTGGAGAGGGAGATAAAGATGACTGTGCTAATAGCAACATGTATCATTTATTGTTTACTACATACCTGATACTATGCAAGGCGTGTTACAGACATTATCTCTTTTAATCTGAGTAACCCCTTGTGATAGGCACTATAGAGTTGAGATGTGTCTCCCAAAAGATTTATCTGAGTCCTAACCCCTGGTACCTGTGGATGTGACCCTATTTTGGAAATAGGGTCTTTGCGGATGTAATTAACTTAAGGATCTTGAGATGAGAGCCTCCTAGATTTAACCTAGGCCCTAAATCCAATGATTGATGTCCTTATAAGAGAAAAGTGGGGGAGGTTTGACATTCAGAGACACAGAGGGGAAGGCCATGTGAAGACAGAGGCAGAGATTGGAGTGGTGCTATCACAAGCCAAGGACTACCAGAATCTGGAAGAGGCAAGGAAGGATTGTCTCGTAGAGCCTTCGGAGGGAGCATGGCCCTGTCAACATCTTCATTTTGGACTTCTTGCCTCCACAAAGGTGAAAAAATAAACTTAAGCCAGCACGTCTGTGGTAATTTGTGACGGCAGCCACAGGAAACTAACACAGGCACAGTCATTGTTCTGCTGGGAGAAACCGAGTTAGTTGTCCAGGGTGGCACAGCTGGTGAATGGTGGAGCTTGGCCTCCAACCCAGGCTAGGCTACTGTAGACTGCTGGGCAGGGTTGGGGGTCAAGGCAGGGTAGGATGTGGTTAGCAGGCTGTTGTTGTGGGCAGAGCACCAGTGGGCAGCTCTGCTGTCAGTTTCAGGTGAACGTTTGTAGTTGTTTTGCAGAGGCTTTGTTCCCCGCCCCAAATGGCAAGGCACTTCTCTGCCTCCTGTGTCCCCATGGGGAGCTTGCTGGGCCATATGTCCTTGCTGTGCTGACAGCCCCTGGCCTCGGCCCTCTGTGTTGAACAGAGTCCATGTGGCCTATGCCAGCCCGGGACTCAGAGGGCAGCCTTGGAAAATGTGGCCTCGATCCCGACCAGCCGTCTGAGGCACAGGCTGCAGAGATGGCAGGAAAAAGAAGCTTCTCTGCTTGGTCTGGGAGATGGGGAGGACAGCATGTGGCTTTTGTGGTCCTTGAAAGAACAATGACCTTGGTTTGGCTGATGAGGAGGGAGCCAGTGGCTGAGTTTTAGCAGTGCTTTGACTATTTAAAATTGCTACTGATTCAGCACTCCTCAGGGAGAGAAGAGGTGGAATAGACCTCAACGCCTGAAAGACTGAATGCCTTTGCTGAGAGGGAGCTGGTGGCTGACCGTCTTCCCAGGCTACGGCCTTGGAAAGCCTATCAGAGGGGCCTGCTAGAGCAGAGGATGGGCAGAGCATCACCTGGTGTCCAGGCCTCAGAGGCTTCACATGCTGTGGCTCAGACTCCCCCTGTGAAATCATTTCCCTCTCAGGCCGTGCTGACCCAACTTCAGGACCCTCCTGTCTGACCTGGGCCTGTGCTCTTGCCCTCTTCAGTCCTAGACTGTTTTCCCCAGGTGGCTGGAGGGAAGGAGTGAAGTCACCCTGACCAGATCGCCTTGTGAAGCCAGCTTGCATTCATGGGGATGAGACTGTGCTTAGAGAACTGCCAAATGCTCCCCCAAAATCTCCCTTTCCATTCCCTCTTCTTGGGGAAGGAGGGTAGGTAAGACTCAGCTGTGGCGTTGTCTGAAAAAATTAATTCGTCAGATCAGCTGTGGAGACTGAGGGCTTGGTGGGCCAGAGGGTGGGAGGAAGAAAGACAATTGGAGCTGCCATTTGTGGAGCCCTACCATGTACCAGGCAGTGCGCTAAGATTTTTTGATTATTATTATTGCATGTTTTTATTTAACCTAAGTTTCACAGCAGCTCTTTGAGATGAGTTCTCATATTCCCATTTTACAGATGGGAAAGGAGGCCTGAGGGCTGAAGTGACTGATGTAAGGACTCACAGTAAGTGGTAATGCTGGGACTTGAGCCCAGGGTCTTTCTGACTCCAAAGGTCATGCTTTTAACTGCTGCTTCTGCAGCACAAGGTGCTGTCTGGGAGGGGCAGGCCAGGTGGGGCACTGTGGGGTTGCCCGGTTGGTGGTCTATGTGGAGACTGTGGAAGAGGGGTAGAAAGATAAGGGACCATCTTGTTTCACAGTTTTAACCAGTCCTGGCCCAGCGCCTAATTAAACTTCTGAGACCTTGTGACGTCACATGTTTTCATTTTAAAGTGAACATGTGTAATTCCCCTACTGGGCAATGCTACCCGCTCTCTCCCACTTGGAGTCCCTCTTCCTAAGCCACAGCCCCTTTCAGAAGCTCACACTCACATATTAGATACACGCAGACCATTTCATTATCTGCTAAGGAAAATGCACCAGAAGCTATTGTGTTGACTATACCAGTAAAGCAATTACATTGATGAATTTTCTGTTGAGTTACACCCGTTTTTAGCTTTGAGTGTTGTCTAACCTGTCTCGTTACCTCTCCTTGCATTTGCCCCTCTCCCAGCCTCCCACCCTCTCCATTCCCGCCTCTCTGCCCTTAGTGAGTCCTGATGGTGGAGGGCAGATAGAGTACAGCGTTGACAGAGCGTGATTCACGCACACGACATTTGCTCTGCCAAGCTGTCGGTCTGGTGAGTTTATTTGGTGTGGGTCTTAGGGAGTTGTTATGTGAATATCTTAGAGGAAAAAAGGAGAATGATGAATGCTTGGAAAGCTCTTCCCTGACATTCTAATTCTTACTCACTAAGTGTTAAAGTGGCTGTACTTAGTCTGATGGTCCAGTCTGTGCAGGGGAATTGGTTTTAGTGCTCTCACCATTGGGGCTCATGAATTGATCCACCACCAAGGTCTGAATTACCTGAGAGATGAGTTTATTTGGACTCTGGAAAGAGAAGATAGTCTTGAATCCCACTCACCCCACAGTCTTTGTTGTCATGTCAAGTCCTGGCTGGTGACTTATGTGATGGTATCACCAGGCATGTCTTGGCTTATCAAAGGAAAATTTCACATTCAAATCAAATGCTGACTTAATGTATGATTTGTGGCTATTAAGCCAAAGAAATGAGTAAAAAGTTTAAAATCATTGGCTTATCTTGTGTGATTTCTCAGTACCAGTAATGCTCCGGTGGGCAGGAGATGCTGCTCAGAAGTATTTGCAACTGCTTGGGAAGCAGAAAAAGTATTAAGAGACCTTGTCACCTGAGCAGTGTCTTTTTGAACATGAAACCCTCCTTTTTTGTTAGTTAAAGCCACAGGATGGCACAGAAACACATTCACATATTACCCAGAATTTTTTTTTCTTTGTAGTAAAGATAAATCTGGGTATGTTTGATCTTGTGTTTGAAGGAGATTAAAATAGATTCATTATAATGAAACTCTTTTCAAATGGCTAGCCTGTCTTTGTTGTGATGGAAGGCCAGAATGAGTTTCCATTCTTGTGGCTTCAAAACATGATCCTGACGCCATCAGTCCCGGGAGGGGGCGTGGGTTGCATGTACTGCTTGCTGACAGCCATACATAGGACCCCCAGCCCTGCAGGCGTGCTTTTGAGGTTGGATGGTGATGGAAGAATGTTCTGGTCTCTTTTAGGCTGCTAGGAGCAGAGGCTCGCTCAGGTTCTTGCAGGGAAGCAGAGTCCACTGCAAAGCTAGAGGAGGAGGGAGGGGAAGAGGCCCAGGCTCAGCTCTGCAAAAGCCCAGCCTGCAGACAACTGGGAGGCAGCTCAGGATGCAGCGTCCCCCCCATGGGTCTGCCTCCACGGACGCCTCAGAGTCACAGGCTGCTTCCTGGTGCCTTTCTGCCCTCTGCGGCTTCTCTCTTCTCTCTTCCCAGCTGCTGACTTTCCTCAAGTCTCACATCCCCTACCCGCAAGAGGAAGCTGAGTTGCTTCTAGCCATCACGGGTTGCTGGCTAGTCTGTAGAGTCCAGCCTTTGCCTCAGGCCCTGAGCCCTGGTCTGGCCTGCTGAGGCCAGAGAGAAGGACTGCCTCGTAGCAAACACGCTGACCTATGATCATGAAGCTCTTCCTGGTCACTTTGCTCCAAAAGGGGGCCATCACCATATAGATGTTTGCAGCATCGTCATCTCCTCTCAGGCTCAAGTGGGGCCTCTGACCTCGTGCGTGAAAGGCCTTTGGGTTCATTGCTGTTTCTAGCTCAGAAACTGTAGCCATCCGTGCCTGAGACAGATTGCTGCTGTTGAGCTGAACCTTCACGATTGCTTTAGATCGTCAGCTGGCCATCTACGTCTTCAGGAGCTGGGGTGGCTGTGCCTGTCCAACTGTACACCCAAAGCCACCTCTTCCTCACCTCTCCCATAGCTATTCTCTCCCTCCCTCCTCCAGACACGAAGCCACGGGAACTCAAGCATCTGCTTGTGTCTGTTGTGGGCTGGGTGTCCCTCAGGCAGCAGTTTCCACACAGAACAAAGCTAAGAAATGGAAGGGAGGGGCCGGCCCGGTGGCGCAGCGGTTAAGTGCACACATTCCGCTTCGCTGCAGCCCGGGGTTTGCCGGTTCGGATCTCGGGTGTGGACATGGCGCTGCTTGGTACACCATGCTGTGGTAGGCGTCCCACATATAATGTAGAAGAAGATGGGCACGGATGTTAGCTCAGGGCCAGTCTTCCTCAGGAAAAAGAGGAGAATTGGCAGTAGTTAGCTCAGGGCTAATCTTCCTCAAAAAAAAAAAAAGAAATGGAAAGGCAGCAGCAATGCTGTTGCACATCTTCCAGCTCTGTCTCCTGATTCTCATTTAATCTTGCAGGATTTCTTTCAGACCTTGCCTGATTTCTCTTTAGGACAAGGACTGAATTTCAGCACTGAATTGGTTAATTGGTTGACTTTGGAATCTGTCCGTTGTAGAGAACCTCAAGGAGTTTCTTCTGAACACATTCTAAGAAAATCCTGAATTCTGCTGCGGCTGGTGGTCATGCAGAAGCATAAGAAGCAGCCCCCCTCTGACGATTTATCTGTCAGCTTATTTAATTGCTTATGTCTTGCCTTGTTCCAAAAACTTAATTTATTATTCCACAAGTAATACACGTTTCTTGTAGAAAATTAAAAAAAAAAAACCTAACAGGAACAAATTGTTCCTTGATACTTGGAGAGAAAGACATCACACATTACAATTTCTCCCTAAAGTTAAATCAACTTGAAGCCTCACTGGCTGGGGTTGATGAGAGGACAATGTCAGGCGTTCCTCAAGGCTTCTTCCCTGGGGAGAGCCTCAGGAGGGTCAGGGGGGCACCCTGAGACGGTGCAGGCCCTGGCACTAGGCTCCCCTCTCATGGGGACCTGCACAGCCTGCCCCACACAGGTTCCTCCCGCACCAGGGCCCTGTGGTCCAGAGGAGTCGAGCTCCCAGCTTGGAGGCCTCCACGAGTTCATCCTTGCCCAATCCAACCGCCTGGGCGAGGCCACCCCCTCATTCAGTGCTTGAGCACACACCTTCATCCCTTCCCATTGGGAGACGCTTCCACGGGTAATTTTCCTCGTTGGGTCAAGAAATTGAAAACGTAGAAATTGGAGGAGGGCTTCTCCTCTCCCTCTCACTTCCTCCCCTCTCATTCTGAAACCCACAAATAATAATATTTACCCTTCTATGGAGTGAGGAGAACCCAGATCGTTAGAAGTTCAAAGCCAGCCTCTCCTTCATGGGTTAGGGAAGTGAGGTGCATGTTGGTGAGAACAGTGCAGCACAAACAAACAAATGAAAAAAAGACACCAATAAAATTCTTAATTCTGTATCCTTTTTATGTACAAGTGCACAGAAAGAGGAAGGCACAGGTCACCTGTGATTCTGTTAGCCATGTCTCATGGCTGTGAACGTTTGGTTGTGGACCTTCTAATCTTTTTTTCTGTGCACATTTACAGAGGTGTGTGTACCAGAAAGGTTGGGGACAGAGATCCAGTACACAGCAGTACTTAAAAAAGAAGAAACTGATAAGAAGGGAAAACAAGGGCACGAAAATAAAATGAATCCAGAGGTTTCTTTTTCCCATGAGGCTTGTTTGCTTCCCCCAGTGTCAGAAGGGGGTTTCTGTGAAAAAGACTCTTCTCCAAGGAGCTCTGAGGGAAACCTGTTTGTATGCTGGGTCTAATTTCCTTTGGAAAAGCTCCTCCTCCCAAATCCCAGGGGAGCTCTCTAGGCTGAGGACCTTGTAATTGCTGAACCGAAATTCAAATCAGGGTGTGATTGTGATCAAACCAGCGACCCTCATTACTCCTTCGCCTCTTGCACAGAAACCTCTCACACTGACAGCAGCAAAGCCCAGCACCCGAGGCCTGTGGTTCTTGGCAGGCTGGCTTCACTTTTAATAATCGACGGAGTGCAGGACGGGGAGGCGGCCGTGCTGGTGGAAAGACCGCCTTGCCGCTCTCTTCTGGGGACCAGGAATGCCCAGGGCCCCAGTTGCTTTCAGGGGCCGTGACTGGGAAGGTTGAGGGCTTTTCTTCTAAGCCCAGCTTTTCCCCAGACCTGGAGCTAATTAGAGGCAAGTGCACCCGGAGTGGTCTGCTGTGTGTGAAAGCCTGGTGGCTGCTAGTTTCCTTTTGTCACGGATGTCCATTTTACCACATGCGCTCAGTTGCTGAGATGGCCAATGGCAATTTTATTGCGTTCGGTGCTTTTGAGTTTCTCCTGGTGCCTCCTGAAAAGGCGTGATGCTCCTGGGTGCAGGGGGAGGGGATATTCTTCTAAGCCCCTTTGAAGTGGCGGGCGTGGGCTTTGTTCTCTGCAGACATGTCTTTCGAGAATCAAACTGTGGATCTCCCCAGTAGGGAGGGCTGGAGGTCAAACCTGTGCAAACCTGGAGCATGAAGCTCCCGCTAGCTAATTCTATGGCTTGAGTGTTTTATTGTTGTGGCTGAATTTTTGTTTCGGGGTTTAAAAAAAAAAATCTTTATTTTTATTTTAACAACCAAGATAGGCAATTGCCTTCTTTCTTAAAGGAGTCTGGGTTTCATTTTTACCTAAAGGCAGGATCCTGGATGAAATTACTTATTGAGATATTCTTGAATTTTTATATTTTTATTGAGGCATAATATGGAAAAGTATGCAAGTCTTAAGTGTACAGCTAAATAGATGTTTACCTCCAAATATTGCTCTGTAACCTTATCCAGAAGAAGATATAAGAACATTTCTAGCGTCCCCAACAGCTCCCTCATGCCCTTCCCAGGGCATTCTAATTTTGGTCACCATTGATTAGTTCTGCCTGTTTTTGAACTTGATCTGAATTGGATTCATCCAGTATGTGTTCTGCCTCTTCTCTCACTCATCATGTCTGTGAGAGCACTGTGTTGTATCTAGAGGAGCTCTTTTTCATTGCTGTGTTGTATTCCATTATATGAATTTATTACCATGATTTATCTATTCTACTATGGATGAGCATTTGGCTTCTTGACATTTCTTAAAACTTGGCATATAAGCCATCTTTTGATGTTGGCCATCTTTTATTCCAGTGATGTAAAAAAGATTAGAAATGATGCTTTCTTTTTTTCCAAGTGAAGTTTCATATGAAATCCGTGCGTAGGAAGTAGCTCAAATATGGACTGTTGCGGCTGAGTTGGGTTGGTGGCTTCGAGCCCCTGGCCACTTTGCCTTCCTTTTCCCCTGAGGTGGGCCTTGGGTGAGGCAGGCTAGCTTCCTGGTTCAGGACCTGGCCTCTGGGGTTGGACTGCCTGCCTGATTTCCCCCTGGCTGTGCATCTTTGGACAACTAACTTAACTTCAGTTTCCTATCTACAAACTGGAGATTAAAAAGAGTGCTTACATTAGAGGGTTATTGAGACAATGCAAGGCAAGCACCGCTCGCAGCGTGGACGCCTAGCAAGTGTTTAGTAAGTGGTGTGGTAAGTGCTGCGGCCATCATTTCCATCTTGCAGCACCCCAGTTCTCCCTGGGGCACCAGTGCGAAGCCAGGATTCATGCTGATGGCAGGATTGCAGCCCTTCCTGTCCCTTCAGCCCCGTGAAGCTGTGATAAGCCACAGCATGTGGGAGTGTCTCTGAGACTCTTCTCCCTCCTGGTTTGCGAGCATTTTGGAGGCAGGCACGTCGCTCCTCACAGGGCCTGGCAGAAAGCTGGGTCTCCCCTGCTTAGTGGAGCTGCATCCCCTGGAACCCTGTTTCCCAGACCCACCTTTCGCTGGGTACCCGGGCTTGATGGGACTGTTGAGTTTGCTAAATGAAGACCGTGTGGGGCTCCCTCCTTCTGGCAGGATGTCCTGTGGCGTGAGTCCAGAAAGACGATAGTAAGGGAAGAATGGAGCACCTTTCGGGCTTTTATCCTACCCTGGCTTCCGGCCAAATTAGACTTTTGGAGCCAGGCCCAGGTCCAGGTGTAGCTGGATTAGATATCACTATTATTGCTATTCATAATAACAATAGCTAACATTTGTTTAGTGCATACAGTCTGCATTAGGTGTGCTATTTAATTGAATCTTCCCAACAGCCCTGTGAGGTGTAGGCACTGTTGTTATATTTGTTTATACATGTTGATCTGCCCATTGGGGGCCTCCCCCTCCAACTCCAATTAAGTTCCATGAGGGAGGGGTTTTTTTTCTTTTCTTCACTGTTGTGTCCCTAGGAGCTAAAATAGTGCAGGCTCAATAAATATTTGTTAAATGAGTGAATGAGTTTCTCCATTAAAGAAGAAGAAATTGAGGGTCAGTGCAGTTAAATAACTCAAACAAGGTCACACTGCCAGTAAGAGGCAGAGCCAGGTTTGTTCGCCGAGCTCCTCCTGGTAACTGTCCCCCTGTGCAAGGGTTGGAGGCCCCTCCCAAAAGGACAGAGGTCCAGCTTTGGAGCGGAGTAGAGAGGTGTTACCCTGAGCTCAGTGTTTGTCTATACCTGTGGCAATAAACCCAGCCTGCTTCAGGGAGGACGTCCCACCTGCCACCTAGCCGGGGTCATTGAGGACTCTCCGCTGTGTGGGTTCAGGCCTTGGCTGCCCCCCGATGGCCTGGCAGGGCAGAGGATTGGTGATGGGCTTCAGGCTTGGCCCTTCTTCACCCATGTGCTCCAGGCACCAGGCAGACATTTCTGTCCTAGACCATTCGACAGGGAGGCTGAAGAAGTGGATGGAGGGCAGGAGGCGAAACCCACCCTTGTCTGACGGGGACATTGGGTCAGGCCTGTGCTTAGTTCAAGACAAAGAAGTTCACACATGGGGTTTTCACCCCCTTTCTCTTTAAGCTCTAGATGGTCCCAGCAGCTGTTCCTGACTGGAAACTCTCTGTTGCTGGTGTCAATCTCATGGCGGCCTTTCAAGCCATCTCAGTTCTTGAATGTGCTTTTACTTACAGTACAATTGGCAGCAAGTAATTACCATCATGCCATTATACCACACATTACAGCTGCCAAGAGTTTCTGTCCTGAATAATTTCCGTGTCTTTGAGGAGACAACTCAAGAGTTTCTGAGGTGAGATGTGGGCCAGTGAGTGGCTGCTCACCTCCAGGCCTCTTCGCCTGCTGTTTATCCATTCCCCACGCTATCTCCAGTTTAGTAAGCATTTCCCATTAAAATCTGTGTTACCTCCTCTTTAACTCCGTATTCTTCTGTGCTTAGCATTGTCATTTTCTGGTATTTTACTTTGGAATTCTTACGCAATCTTACCTAATCTCTGTAACACTCACTCTCTTTCCCCTTTTGGGGGAATTTCTGACACAGAGTTGGTCTTTTTTTTTTTTTTTTTTACCTGTTTTAAAACTACCGCTGACATCAGTTGGATGCTGCTAAAAAAGTGTTTATCTCTTCTTCTTAGCTGTTTCTCACCCTGGGGTCATTTTTAGCAGGTTTTAGTGATGGTGCCTTGTCAGGATCTTTTCCTTAGAAGAGCAACTGCAGGTGTTTCCTTGCGTTCTCTGTCACATGCAGGAAAGGATTTGCATCCAGTCCTGGAATGAGGGATGAAGCCCCTATTTCTTGGAGCAAGTGGTGGGCTGCAGATGTGGGGTTTAATGGATTCAGCAAATGAGAGGCAGCAAAGCATGGTAGCGAAGAGCTTAGCCCTGGACAGGCTGCCTCGGTCCACGTGGGGCCCTGGTCGAGTTTCTTTGTATTGTCTCCTCATTCTTTAGACCCGTATGGTCCAATACAGTAACTACCAGCCATGTGCGGCTATTAAGCACTTGCAATAAGGCTGGTCTGAATTGAGATGTGCTGTGGGTATAAAACACACCAGATTTCAAAGCCGTAGTATGAAAAAAAAGTAAAATAGATCAATTAATATTTTAAATATTGACATGTTGACAAGATAATGTTTTGGATATGTTGGGTTCAATAATGTGTTAACATTAATTCTACCTGTTACTTTTTACTTCTTAATGTGAACTGCTAGAAAATTTGTGACGTACCTGCTCACAGTTGTGGTTCACATTATATTCCTTTGGACAGCGCTGACCCAGGCTGAGGATAGGGATAGCCCTTTCTTCATGAGTTCTTGTGAGGATTGAACGGGCAAATGGAGGAAGCGTGTTTACTGTGGTACTTGGCATGGAGCAAGCATTCACGGAACCTAAGCTGTCACAATCATCATCATCACCTTCTCATCAAGGATGGAAATCTAAGCTAAAAGGATGAAATTTGGATGTGGAGACTTCTGGATTATGGTTCGAGGTGAATCATCTCCTTCCTTCTAGGAGGTTATGTGTGATTTAGGGCTTCTCTAATGTTAGAATCCTGCTCCTCTCAGCTTCCCATTTGTGTTTATAATGGAAGGTTGTACAATTCATGTTAAACCCTGTTACCTAAAGGGATGACCGCTCACTGTAACCTGCTTTGTAGAACTCCCCCGAGGCTTCCTTATTTACCCAGCTACTTTGACTATTGTGTTGGAATGAAAAATACGTTTTTTTATGAAACCAATTATAATAGCTAACCTTTATGAAGTGCTTACCACATGCCTCACCCTATGCTAAGGGCTTTCCATAGTGTTAGCCTCCAAGATTGCAATGGACTAAAGCAGGCTTTAGGATAAGAACGTGCCCCAAGTTTCATAGCCAGCAAGTGAGGGAGGCCTTGAAGCCAGGTCTGTCTGATTCTGAAGTTACCACTCTATTTATTGTGTCTCATTAGCACTCAAAGCAAGTCTCTCTCAATCAGGAAACCCAAAACAGCAGCAGTTTGGGTATTTCAGGATGTCTGAGAAACCGTAGAGGCTGTATGTCTGAAGGCACAGAAAGCCCAGAAATGTTGGAGAATCCTCAGGCCAAGGCTGATTCTGGAGCCAGAGTGAACTGTGCAAGGCGGTCAGTGACAGGTTGTGGCCAGGTACTATGATGAGCAATACAGAGCAATACAGCCCTGGTCCTGGGCTGTCCCTTCGTCTCAGCTGGAAGATTTTATATGATTCTCCCATGGACCTGAAATCCATCCACCAGGAAGGCTTTCCCAAGACCCTGGAGAAGTAGAGAAAAATGCAGCCCCAGACACTTGACAAATGCATTAACTTTGCCAACACTGCTTAAAGGAAACATTTGATAGAACGTTTCCAGGGCCACTGTGTTTTCTTGGAGAAATTTCACGACAGCTAACACTCTAATGACTGCGTGTGTCAGGAAAGGACCTTATCTTTCCTTCATGCCTGATGTAAATTTGCTGGTGACTTTACCACGTTAGCTAAATGCCAGGAAAGATACTTGTCACGGAGCTGGGTGTTTCTGTTGCCGCGGGCCACTGAGCGGCGCATTGTTTAATGAGTGAGTGCCACTGATTGGAGCAGCTGCCTTTCAGGGAAGACATTCCTCTTGAATAAAAGATTTCTATTTAGTATCCTGGTTATTTCCTCTTTGACCCCCTTTCAGTCAAAATATGCAAGGCTTATCCTTCACCTCTTGACACCTCATGCCTGTTAGAGCCTTATTATCGTTTGTTCTCATTGATGTTCATTGCATTTTAAATCCGGCAGGGACGTGATTAAGAGGTAGAAAATCACCGGCTTCGGTTCGAGTGTGGCTGTTGGATCGTGGCATGATGACCAGCTCAGCATTTAATCACTTCTCTTGTGTTTTCAGTTTCCTTTCATATCCCTGGACAGAAAAAGTTCAATCCCAAGTCACGCTCTGGCTTGGCAGGAGGAGGCAGGGCCCAGGAGAGGGTGCAGAATCTTCATCCTGAGTGTGCTGAGAGGCAGGCTGGGGCTCGGGAGACAAATTCCACCTGCCATTCACCCGAGGCACCATCTCTATGTCATTCGCCACAAGAACAAGCACATGTCGGGGCATTTACATGGGCTCAGTGCTGTGCTAAGTGGTGTGCCCATGGGATCCCAGTTAGTCCCCACACTAGTCCTATGAGGTTGGTGGTTGCTAAGGACTGAATTATGTCCCCCCAAATTCATATATTGAAGCCCTAACCCCCAATGTGATGGTGTTTGTTGATGGGCCTTTGGGAAGTAGTTAGGTTTAGATGAGGTCGTGGGGGGGGGGGGGCCCTATAGGGATTAATGTCCTTTTAAGAAGAAATACCAAAGAGCTTGCTGCCTCTCTCTCTCTCTGCCATGTGAGGACACAGTGAGAAGACAGCCATCTACAAGCCAGGAAGCAGGACTTCACTGGGGAAACGACTCAGCCAGCACTTTGATTTTGGACTTCCAGCCTCTAGGACTGTGAGACAGAAATTCCTGTTGTTTAAGCCGCCCAGTCTATGGTATGTTGTCGTGGCAGCCAGAGCTGACTTCGACCGTGGTTCTCATTCTGTTTCACTGCTTAGAGAAGCTTATCCAAGCTCCCAGTCAGTCAGTGGCCCCAGGTCCGTCTGGGGTGGTGATCTACGACGTGGTCTCTCTGGCTCCTCTGCATCTCTGTGGGGACAGTGCCTGTGGGGTTCTGCTTATTTGTAGTCTCCTTGGGGGGATCTCTTATGGTCCTGTCATTTATCTCTGGGTCCCTCACAGAGCCTGTGCAGAGTCACCACTGGCTAGATACCAGCAGAGTGAGTGAATGAATGGGATGGATGAATGCGATGACCGCCTGGGATGGAAACCAACTGAGGAAAGAGGAGGGTGGAGGGAACCACAAGTCACCCCCCTTCTCCCTTCACTCATGTCTTGTGTATGAGTCTCCGTGAATGAGGGTCCCCAGAGAAGTCTCCTGTGTTGCAGCTGGCCTTCCCAGAGACACCCACCCATGGGAGACATTGCGCTGGTCATTTGGAACAGTCCTGAGGGTCTCATGTTGTCTTCCCCCACATGGGCCCAGCTCTGCCTACTTCTCAGCTCAGCTGATATACCCCAGGGGAGCCCAAACCTCTGTTTCCACCTGAGCGCTGGGCTGGATGGGAGAGAAGGGGTTAAAGCCTGCAAGTGAGAGTTTCTTATACAAAGCAGCATCTAGGTCATTCCTCCAACACAAAGGAGTGAAATACAGCTCGCTCAGCTGCTGCTTGCTGCACGAACCCCGCTGCTCTGTGAAGAACACCAGGCAGGCACCAGGCCATTTTAATAAGATACAGCAAGATTAATAAGGGAGCCGACCACACGCTCCTCTGGAACATGCAGTCCTGTGCCGGTTGTGAAGGGGGACTCAAGCGGAGAAGCAGGAGCTGCAGGGACATCGGTGGGGGGCGGGGGCAGGGAGAGGAGGCACCAGGGGCAGCAGCCCCAGACCAGGCCAGTGGGCCCTGGAAGCTTCCTGGGAGGGAGGGTGCACATGGCAGGGGTCCTAAACCTAAAGCCTGGTCATGCAGCAGTGTGAGGACACCCCGATGTTGTGTGCGGTGCTCTGTGTGCCCTTACACACTGCTCCCTAGCCCGGCCAGCTTTGTTTGGGCTGCATGGGGCCTTTGCATGTGCCGTTCCCCCACCTCTGCCTGGGTAACCCCGACTCTTCCTTCAGGCCTCATTTCATGGGGAAGCCTTCCCAGGCCCCCAGCCTAGGGCACAGGTGCCCATTGTTCACTCTCAGGGTCCTGCTCCCCTCCTTTGTGGCTCTTTCCACACTGGTAATTTTACCATCAATTGTAGCATGATCCGTCCCTCCCTCCTCTTTTGCTGGTCTGGCTGACTCTCCTACTTCACTAGGTAGTCATTTAGAGAAACAGAATTTGTCTGCTTGTTCATTAGTATGTTTGTACCTGAAAACAATCCTCCCAGTCCTAGCTTGACAGCACCTTCTTGTTCACAAGGCCATCACGAGGGGCCAGCCCAGCGGCGTAGTGGTTAAGTTCGTGAGTGGGGCTCATGGGTTCAGATCCTGGGCATGGACCTAGCACCACTCATGGTGGCATCCCACATAAAATAGAGGAAGATTGGCAAAGATGTTAGCTCAGGGCCAATCTTCCTCACCAAAAAAAAAGGCCATCATCAGCTGACCCCAGTCTTTGTGACTATGAGGTACAGATGTTTGAGGGAGAATTTGGTTGGGTTATTTTGGGCTCTAACTGTGTCTTTAGGATCAGGTGTTCATCCCAATTCAAACAGTGGTTTTGAGAAGAGGGTCATAGTGAGTGCCTTTTGGGGGTGGTTAGGTAGGTCAGCCAGGGTGGGACACTGGGGAGTTTGCCCTGCAGGCATATGGGCCGATAGTCCTACTGCGGTTTCCTACCCAGAGGTGGACTGTACCCCCTTTGTCTACACCCTGATTACAGCCCTTTTCCTGCCGCCACAGCAGTAGCTTCTCTGCCTCCTGTCCTAGACTTTGGGAGCATATCCCTGCCCCTCTATCTTAGCATCCCAAGAGCTGGCACAGTTCTGGCAGGTAGTCGGTGCCTAACAGGTGTTGGTTCAAACAATATGAAAGAGGGGAGAAGACGTAGAGGGGGCTGTCCTAACTTTGTGTGCTGAGAAACTTGGTTGGGTGTGTGGTTTATACAGGTCAGCATGAGGGCCCATGGGCAGATGAAAATGGGGAGCGAGAGGAGCTTAACATGGGCTAGTAATGGTGATAACAGATCCCGCTTAGTGGCATTCCCAGCGTCCCACTCAGCATGCGCCTGTTCTCTAATGCAGTGTTCTGAAGCTTGTCTCTGGTGGAGTTATTTACAGTTCTCCCGTTAAGGTATAAACTACTTAAGTAGAAGTGTCTCCCATGGCCTTGTCCTGGGCCGTGATCCCCTGGAGCTGCTCTAGAAATACCTGGTGACTTGATTTCTTGAAACCTCAGCTTTACTTTATTCCATGCACAATGCTCAGGGCAGTGCTGCTGCTTGCTGACTGTTGACCGCAGTGGTGGGTGTGACTGTTCAGGGATGCTGGAGGCTAAGGGGAGTCCAGGAGAGGCCAGGGCATTGTGCACTTTGCACCAGTGGTTGCTGTCTGGTGCGTCTGGTGACTGGCAGAGGTTCACTTTGGGAAACAAAGGAAGGACATTAGCTTGGACAGGGGATGCTGTAGAGGGAAGCAGACACCCGTCTCTATGTCCAGGATTGACGTAAAGTAAGTGTAATCCAAGTCATTTTACTTCATCTACTTTAAAAGATATGAATAGTGAACAGACAAAACAAACAAGCGCACCCAAAGCAAAGAATCGCTGCCGTTTGACCTCAAGTTGTCACAGCCCATGCTCTTTCTCTCTTCTGTCATCTGTGGCTCAGCAATTTCATCAGTCTAAGGTCTGCTGTTTAAAAATTGCAACCACAGTCCTTTGCTCTTCTCCTCGTTTGCTTGGTCTGATTTTTTCTTGTTTTGCTGACAGTGGGTCCACACTTACCTGGAGCATCCATCTCCCTTTCTTTCACCTTTTCTTAGAGCCATGCTCTTTCCCCTCTGGTTCTCTCCTGACTTTCACACTTGAGGCCTGGGTGACTCCCCTGCCCCAGCTGTTTCTAATTAAATCCCTACTCAATCGTTGATGTCTCTGCGTTACTCACAACCTGCCCAAAGAGCTAAGCTATTTTGGCAAACAGTTAACTGGTGATAAGTGGCAGTAACTCCTTTCTCCTGAAGGTCGCCCCGCACACTTGGGGTGGGGTTGGGGGAGCAGGACTCTAGGTTTGACCTTCTAGGCCAGTTTGGTATAAGGATTTAGGGCATGGGTGTTGGGGTCCAGCAGGCCCCTGCTCCCAGCCTGGCTCTGCCACTCTTTGGTGGAGTGGCTGTAGGCAGGTTTGTTAACATCTCTGTCTTTTCTTGTCTGAAAAATGAAGATGATGATGCCTATCTCATAGGATTGTTGTAGGGATTAAAGGAGGTCTTATATTTCTCTGTGGTTTAACACACCTGGTAGTCAGTGTTCAAAACACGACCACTATTTGTGGCGTTATTATTTAGCTTGTAGATTTGGATGAGACAGTTCCAAGTTTTCTATCTTGAAAGCATGGAGATGTCTGTGTGACATCCTGGACCTTAATAGGATTAAAGGTGCTGTCTTGTCCTGGGAGGACTTGGAGGGTAGTCTTGGAGAGAATTCAGTGAAATTCTTGATTAAAGTGCAGAGAACCCAGATCTTCGTCTCTTTGCCTGCGCACTGAACTCCTGTGCAAAGAGCTGTTCGGGGGCCCCGTCCCCTGTCTCTGCCTCCTGAGGCATCTGTTGGGAGTCCACGCCATGCTCAGAGCCTTATTCATGAGGATTCCTGTCTTCTCAGCGCTGCCAGAAGTTTTGAGACTGTACTTTTGTGTGTCGTTGTGTGTCAGTACAACGTTCTGTGTCAGCTACAGAATATTTAATAAGGTCAACCATAATACATGTTTGAAAACTGTAGAAGTTGACTTAGGAAAACAGCTTTGATTGCATGAGTAATATTTAAAGTGCCTGCTAAAAATACAGTAACTTTTCTGTCAATAATAGAAAACCTTCTGAGCTCTGGAGAGATTTTTAAAGCGAGATCCAGTGGCTCTTGCCCGTTTGGTGCAAGTTTCCATTAAACAGATGATTCATGTTACGAGAGTAGAATGATTAACATGAATTATGGGAAAATTATTCTAAGACTGGAATGTCTGACTTATGAGTGGATTAGCAGGCAGCTTGCTCCCCTTGGCTTTTTTTAAAAGAAGATTTTATCTTACTAACTGTCGAAGGCTCTTAAAAAGGAGGTTTGCCCCAATATTTGTGCTCCTTTTAAGGCAATGTCTCAGGGTCCCTTAATTAAAGAGGGAAAACTTGCTTTCAGGGAAGAGGGGCAACTCACTTCTGTCAATTCTGGGATAGATTCTAGGATTCTTCCCAAATCTGACTCAGTAAGGTTTATGAAGGTCAGCACTCTGCCTTGAGGGGTGAACCTTCAAATCCAGGGCCTGTGTGGACGACTGGGAAGAAACCAAGATTGTCCTTGTTGGCTAGAGGTTCCTGTGTTGATGAAGGGAAAGGCTGAGGCTCTCCCTGCCTGCTCACCGGCCACAGCACTGCCCTCAGGAGGGGCTTAGTGGAGACCCCTGGGCTGAGCACGGTAGCCGGGAGGAGAGGTGGTAGCTGAGCAGGGGAGCAGCTGCTGAAAGCCCAGTGTTCTGCCAATACAGCCTGCAAGCTGGGGTGAGAGTCCTCATCCAAAGCGTGACCTGAGGCCTTGCTGTGTGCCAGGACCTGTGCTGGATGCTTAGACACTGAGTGGAACCTCACGTGATTCCTCCTTGTGAGGCACTCACATGCCTTCGAGGACTACAGAGGAAGGGATGACAGTTGTCACTCAGCACTAATGAGCAGTTTGCATGCATTCAAGTCACCTCATCCTAATAGCACCTCCTTGAAGGTGGCACTAGTATTAGCCCCATTTTACAGATAAGGAGACTTAAGGCCCCGCAAACAGTGGTCAGCGATGGAGCCATGCTTTGAACCCAGCTTTGCCTACATCCAAGCCTTGGCTCTTAAATCCTGCCTGATCCTAGGTATGAAAGTGTTGGGCACAGTTGAGACACTACAGGCCCTGGGGGAGGGTCCAGATTTTGTTATATATCATCGCTGTCAGTGTTAGTTGACTAAATGGGTGAATTTGCCCCATTGTCTGTTTGCCAGGTTTCACCAGGGCTGTGGGACCTTTGCATAAAAGCTCTTTATGTTCTGCAGCCTTGTGCACACCCACCCCTCCCCCAAGTGCTTTATAAGAATGACTCCACTTTTCTTCCGCTTTGTGTGAATTCTTTTATCAGGTCCTTTGAGCAGCAATGGCAGATAAGCCAAAGTGGCAGTAGCCCCTAGAAATGACTTGCACCAGGTTCAGTAGGGAAGTTGCAGTGTGGAGCTGTGCTCTAGTCTGAAAGGGTGGGAGTGACTTGTAATATTGCTTTTCAAGAACTTAACAAGGGTGGTAAATTGTGTGTATGAGTGCATGCACACATGTGCATGTTTGATTAATGCTTGTGCTAAACTCAAGGAAGATGCTGTTTGGGCCTCCTGAAATGTCCAGGAAGTACGTGTGGGTGGTAGGTAGGTAGGTTGTTCTTTTCTTAGTTTGTTTGTTCATTCGTTCATTCATTCATCAGATACAGTTGAGCACCTACCAGGTGTCAAGCACAGTGGGACGTCCTTGAGTTTGGTAGCGTAAAAGACAGACATAGTTACAGCCTTCGTGGAAACTCACTGTCCTGGCTGAGAAACAAGTGATAAAGGCATAATTATCCACCTTCTATTGGATTACAATTGCTATGAAGGAAAGACGCAGGACCACAGTAAAGGAGACAGTGATGAAGGTGGAGGGTTAACCTAGACTCTTGTCAAGGATAATGACCAGGGAGACCCTCCTGAGCAACTGAAAATTGAACTAAGAGCCACAGTTTGAGTAGGTGTTAGCCAGGTAAAGGTAAGGGGAGGAAACATTCCAGGAAAGGGGAACAGAAAGGAGGCTACTGTGGCTGGTGTGCAGTGGGCAAGGAGTGAGATGCACATGGAGATGGGGGCAGGGACCACCCAATGCCTTGGCTGTCCTGTGAAGGTGAGGTGGAGAGCCCTTGGACTCAGATGGACCTGGATTTGCCACTTACTGTCTGTGTGAACTTGGACCGATAACATAACCTCTCTGAGCGGCAGCCCCTCTTTTAAAAATGTGGAGGAAAAGGCCCACCTCTGAGGGTTGCCCTAAGGATACAATCACAGAATTTGAGTGTTTAGCTTCACAGTCCCTGGCACACTGCAGGTGCAAAAAATATCCCTCATCTTCCCCACTCCCTCACGTCTGGCTTTGGAGTTAATGAAGCAACCACAGGTGTGCAGACGGTGCTTGGGCATTAGGGAGAATGGCTTGCAAATCTTCCTGTTTAACCTCTGTCCTCCTCCAATTAGGAAAGGGCTGTGGAAGGGGCGTGGGGGGAGGGCCAGGCTGGGTGTTTACTCCCCTGTTTGCTGGAGGTTAATAAGGTCAGAGTTTATTCTAGAGTGGGAAGCAGGAGGTGGGCAGCTTAGGGAAATAAAGGAGCAGTGGGGGCTGGAGCTGGAGGCTGAGCCACCGTCCTGGAATCTCAGGCTGTTTGTGTTGAGATGGGGAAACAGAAGGCATGCTGTATCCTCGCTGCTCACTGTAACTGCCATCTACACCTGCCTCTGGCAGAGAAGGGCCTCCTGGGCTCCTTCAGTGGATGGATTTTTGCATCTCAAGGCTGATCCTGTCCAGGCTGGCTCTGCAAGGCAGCTGTGACTTGCTTCCAGGGCTAGACTTCTTTATTGGGAGGATGTTCACAAAAGAAGTCTTATTTTCCTGCTGACTTATTTCAGAAAGTATTTTTACTCATCTTTCTGCCCTTTATTTGGTACCTACTATGTGCCTGGTGCTGTGGCTATGATGATGGACAAGATAAACAGAGTTCCTACCCCCCATGTTGTCTCTTAACAGCCCCACGATAGTAGGGATTCCTAACCTTGGTTACAGGGGAGGTGGCTGAAGCTTAGGTCATTTGCCCAAGGTCACACAGAGTTGGAATTCTCATCCAGGTCTATCTGATGTCGGCTCCTATGCTCTTAACCATGAAGCTAAACTGTGACCCATTACGGTGAATTTCTGGTAGGGGTCCCTCATGCTGTATCTTTGTCTGTTGGCTTCTGCAGTCAGCACTTACAGATGTGTAAACCAATATTTAAAAGCCCAAGCGAGCTCACTTCCTAGCAATATCTTTGTGTGGAGGGTAAAGCCCTTTTGTAAAGGCATTAGGGAAACTCGATGAGTGTCTGTGCTGTGGGTGTTAGTGTTGCTGACATCTATTTTATTCTATTTGCTCATCCTTGTATTGGAGAGGGGGCGCCAGGTAGGTACCTGTGGAGCAGATGCCTATCTTAAAGTATGAACTTTGGAAGGCAAGGTCTGGGTCTTATCCATTCCTGGGTTCCCATAAGCAGCATGATGCTGGTCTAAGGATGTGCTCAGCATGACCTCATGGGAAAGGGTGGGGTTGAGTCGAGCCCTGCTACTTTCTGACGGCATAGCCTGGGCAAGTGACTTCATCTCTTAGTCTAGGTTTCTCCATCTGAGGGTTGTGGGAATTACATTAGAGATTTATCAGTGCTGCCATGTTAGGTCAAGGATTGGCAAACTATAGCCCTCAGGCCAAATCTGGCCTGTGGTCAGTTTTTGTATACAGAGTTTTATTTGAACAAAGGGATGTTCATTCTTTTATGTATTATCTAAGGTTGCTTTTGCATGACAGTGATGGACTTGAATCATTGTGACAGAGACTCGATAGTCTGCAAAACTGAAAATAGTTACCATCTGGCCTTTTACGGTGGAAGTTTGCCGACCCCTGTGTTAGGCCCTTAACAAATGTAGCTGCTGTTGTTAAAATTGTTGTCATTGTCTATGACTTCAGCCCTTCTGCTTCTTAATAAGTTACCTTAGAGCAATGACCTCCTTCTGTACTTTGAACTCCGGGAGGAACTCTTCAATTGCTTGGTGAACACATCTGTGATTCCCTTAGTTTTGGTCTTCATGGCTCTCACAATTTGGGTCAGCTTCCTTCCCAGCCTTTTTGTCTTAGTCTGATGATTTCTCATAGTTTTTGGTCTGTCCTCAGAGGTGGCGCTTCCTCCACCTCCATCTCTGACTGGAAGCCCACTGTGAAGTTATCTGAGGAAAAGGAGGGATTGTATGTGAGGATCCTTCAGGCTTCCAGGAGACCTGGAGAGACGGGAGCACCTGAATTCTGGGCATAGGAATCCACCCGAGTCTTGACTTCTCCACCTGAGTCTCTTTGCCCTGCTTTTTAGAGGAGAAAATCTCCTAAAACACAGAGGCCTTTGGTATTTTTTTCTATAGTAATTTCCTTTTTAAAAATGTAATCTTATTTTGGATTATAAATGTAATACACGCAATTTATGGAAACATGGGAAATGAGGAAAACTGCAACAATCAATCCTAATCTTACCACCCAGAGATAACCATTATTAGCATTTTAGCATATTTCCTTCCAGATTCCTAATCATGCGTAAATGTTTACATAATTGAAATTATATTGTTTATATAATTTTATTTCCTCCATTTTCACTTATTATGTTATAACCATTTCCTCCAGCATTGAATGTTCTTCAAAACCATAATTTTCATCTATGCATGTACACATGCATCCACTCTCCCACCTACCCTCCCACTCACCCCCCGATGTGTGCACGCACGCACACATCCATCCATCCACCTCACAGGTGTTTCCTTTGTGCATCTTACATCCCAAACCCTGTGCTAGTTGCCAGGGATGCAGTGATGAGCACAAATAGATCTTATCCCTCCTTTTACAGAGACCACTGTCTAATAAAGAGGAGAGAGAGAATTAATCATTATAACATTATATTAGTCAGCTTAGACTGCTGTAACAAAATACCATAGACTAGGTGGCTTAAACAATAAATATTTATTTCTCATAGTTCTGGAGGCTAGAAGTCTGAGACAAGTGTGCCAGCATGGCTGGATTCTAGTGGAGATTCTCTTCCTGGCTTATATGTAGCCACCTTCTCTGTGTCCATGTGGTGGAATGTAGAAGCTCTGACATCTCTTCTTCTTCTTTTAAGGGCACTAATATCATCAAAGTGGGGCACCACAGAGATAAAAGCAGGCAGACTCATTTGGAGATGTTGAACTTATTCCTGAAATAGGAGGCAATGGTCCACAGAGAGTCCCCTGCTTAGATTTAGGGGCATGTCCTAGAGTGGGTAGTATTTGGAAATGCTCTTGCTTTTCGAAGATGCAGCAGCACTGTTGAGAAATCATGGCTCCAGTCTGCCTCCTGGTGACTTTGGAGATGATCAAGATCCATGTGGGTCCAGAAGACCATTGGATTAATGTGGAAAAGGCCACATGCCTTCTAAGAGGGGAGGTGACACAACATTTTCAGCAAGGGTCAAACTCAGACCAGTGTTGCTCCAAAGTTCTGAGCACACAAATGCGCTGCCTTCTGTCTTTTGTCTTGCTTGTTGCATTAGTGTTTGTTTTTACATGTTTCCTCTGAAGGACGACAGGGTGAGAGATGGCTGTTCTGACAAACGGATTGCGAATTGAATCTCGCACGTTGGTGTTTGACAGCTGAGCTGGGCCCTAGAGTGGTGCATCTGTAGCACAGGAATAGTGGCACCAATTGCTCTTCTTCTTAAATCCTCTCTGAGTGGTTGGAATGGCGGTTGTCCTTCTTTGTTCCTGGGATGTTCAGGGGATGGAATTGGTCAGGAACAGCCTTGTGGGTACTTAGTCAGTAGTGCCTTTGTCACCCCGAGGATCTCTGAAGTCATCGTAGTGTGATTCTGTGGGTCATAGCCACTTCCCAGTAGTGGACAGGGCAGCCACATCGATGTGTAAGTGATCTGGGGGAGGCTCAGCACTGTATTATGTCCATCACAGAGGGAAAAAAATTCAATTTAGGAAATATATCTGTCTATTTCTTCTTGGCTTTTTATCTTTATCCAAGTTGGGCAAGCATATAAAAATGCTGACTGTATTTGCTCCTTAGTAAGGAATGCAGTGTTTTATATATTTCGAAAAATGACTTCTCGTTAACAAAGGCCTGCAAGCAAGGCAGAAACTAACAAAATTTGCTTTTCCTCACCTTCATCTGTACAGTGTTGGAGTTATCACTACCCTGTAGGGTTTGCTGTTGAAATTAGAGAGCATGTGTTCTTTACCTTTTGTCTGGGATATAGTAGGTACTCAGTAAATAGAAGGTATTATTTCTATTGGTCTAATAGCTAATTTTGATGCAGGATTCAAAGTGCTTTCTGTATATTAACTCTCTTCACTGGTTTTGTCTGCTCTGCATCATCTGTATTTTGGTCTTTAATCAGAGACGGAGCTATCCATGGGAATGCACACCTGTACCTTGCCTACCTTCCTGGGGGCAGCTGATTCCTGATGATGAAAAGTCAGAAAAGTATTTTAAAACCAAATGAAAGTATCATCCAAATGCTAATTTCCAGTTCAGTCTGTAGATTGCTTTCTAAGATACAGTAATAGTACTGTCCAAAGTTTTATTCTTAAGAGGGTCCTGTGCCCCAGTTAGAGGGAAAATTCTTATTTCATATGGACACGATGCTCAAAAGATTGCTCCTAATATAGGCCTTGTACTGCTGGCTCCCTGGTGGGCTCGATTTATTTAGGCTTCCTTTGAGGCTAACTGGCTGTGATAGACAATTTTTAGCCCTCATCCCAGAAATGATACCTTAAGAAGCTGTCCTCTGTTCTCCCATACTGCAGGCTTTGTGATGAGTTCATACTCTCAGTACCATCCAAAAGTGCCTGTTAAATTGGAGTTCAGGGTATCTAGATTCTTGATTTGATCATGTAAGTCTTGAAATTTTGTCCAGGAGGCATAGAAAAACCCTTCAAAGTTTTGAGTGTTTAATCTATTTGAACAGAATCTCAGAAAGGGTTTAGCCAAAGAATATCAAACTCTGATATAAACAGTTTGTCAAAAACCAACAGAGACTTTCTCCTAAATATACAACCACCCGGAGCATTCAAGTTTTGGAGGAAACTGCTCAAGAACTTTTGGATGGATTCAATTTCTTATGATGGTTGGTGGAAAGTTATGGCTGTCTGGGGAGATATTATTAGGGGTGAAAGCAGGTCTTTTTCTATCTACCAATCTGTCTGTCTGTCTGTCTATCTATCTATCTATCTTTCTGTGGCATGAAAGTAAACAGAGCCAAGTGTGTTGTACAGATGAAGGGCAGAAGAGTGATGCCCTGGGTCAGCACTGTGTCCCTTTCTGTCAGTTGGGCAATAGTGTTGGCTTAGCCTCACCCTGACACAGTGCCTGTGTGGGCACACTCGGCAGGTATGAAGGGAAGGTAAAGAGATGTTTTGCGTTGGGAAGGTGACTGGTCTTGTTCGCTCACTGCCCTGTGGTGTCTCATGGCCACACAGCATGCAGCCACAAAGCCCCTCACCCTACCCCTCCCTGCTAAGCAGGCCTGATTGGGTCACTTGTTGCTCTCTGACTTCTGCATAGAAAAGCCTTCAGGATTTTCAGTGACCAGTACAGTCCTCAGGAAGGAAACAGGGCTCCTGAAGTCCTTGTTGGAAGGCGAAGCTTCCCTTCTTTTTTTCATATTTGTATCTCAGGACAAGGTGAGTCTGGCAATGATTTCTTATTTCCCAGGAAGGTCCATAGGTTTAAATGGAATGGTACCTTAGAGTCATAATATTTTACTCTGATGGAGGGTGGGTTACTAACCGAGGGTGTGAAGAGGGGGTTGCAAGGGTGCCAATTATTCTGTTATTGAAAGAATGAGAAAAATTCTAATTCCTTCCAACTTGACAACGATTCTATGAGACTCATTAGTCACAGATGAAGTAGACACACATGGCTTCTTTAAAGGAACTAGCACATATCTAGCCTGTCCCAGCAGTGTGCTAGGAGTCACACTGTGCCCCTTAAAGTATTTGTGTATGCTAACCCATTTGCAGTTCCCCATATGTGCATGCAGTTACATGAATGGGGACATTCGCATATGTTGGTCCTTCTCAGAATGCTCTTTCTCCTTATCTGCCTGGAAAACTCCTACTCATCCCTCAAGACCCAGCTCAGGTATCTCTTTCTGTGCAGGCTTCCTTGACCCCCTCCCCCTACAAGCAGAGCTGATCACAGACTCCTGTCCATCCTCACTGACCTTGAACATATGCTTGTTACATACAGTCCTGATCTCTTCAGACTGTGTCTAGAACATAGTGGGCATCAGGGTTATTTTGTTTCATGTGTAGTGGTTTGTGTGAGCATCTACCCTCTGGTCTGTAAACTTCCTAATAACAGTGTATTCTGTTCATCTCTGTGTTCTCAGCAAATAGTACAGCACCTGGATTATAGCAGAGATGTTCAATTATGGTTAATCCAATGGATGGCTTCAGCGCAGTGGCCTAAGAGAAGGATGTACTAGTGTTGAATGGCAAACTTGACTAATGGTGCCCCCCTGGGTTCACTGTAAGCTCTTACCCCCTTTTCTGAGGAGCGTCTATCAGAAGATTGAGCTGTGGGTGAGCAAATATCAGTTCTTTGTATCGACTGGAAGGGGGAGAGAGGAAAAGTCTCTGCTAGTCCCTGGGGCAGCCATAGGTGATGTTTCCCTTTGTGTGCCTGGGAGAGAAGACAGTTTCCTGGAATAAATGTGCCCATAGCTGTTGTAAGGGTGGAGCACAGCTCAGGGCTCTCAGGTGGGAGAGGATATGGGACGAGAGCCTCCCTCAGGACAGACAGCACGCAGCTCTCCAGTGCTTTTAGGTGGAGGGAGTGGAATCCATCTGCTCGGGTTACTGGCAAATAAAACAGGAGCAACAACAATCATAGTGAGTGCTCTTTGCTCTCTGACGCAGTGCTGGGCAAATGCCCACTTCCTTTTTAAATGTCCCACCAACTTCCCCAAATGTCCAGATGGCAGTCTGTGGGTGAATAATTTATAACAAGATATCTTATGCATTATGCAGTGCAGATTTAAATTATAAATTGACCTCTCTTGGCAGTTTACTATAGTTAATAGGTGGACTTTGTGGTGGTAGGCTTGGAAGGCTAAATGGGGCCTGAGTTAGTGTTAGTGAGATGGAAACAGGATGGTTGGCCTAGTGCAACCTGCAGGGACAAGGTTGAGCAGGTGGAGGGGGGATCCCAGAGCTTGGGGTGCTTTGACTCACATTAGCCTCTTCTCTGAGGCTGAGCTCAGGGCACAGGGGTCCAGTCACTCAGGCATCGTCTCAGAGGCTCACAGATTCCTTCCCACAGGAGGGTGGTGGGAGGAGTACAGCTGGAAGAACTGAGACTCTCCCAGAGCCTGCCACTCTTCCTGAAGGACCACGCTGCCCTGGCGTGACATGTTCTAGTTGGGTCAGCTCCCGGAGCCCAGCCTCTGATCTGTTTGGCCTGATGTGGCCTAGACTTTCCACGAGGGAGGTGTACAGGACCCCACCAGGGGGTGTCCACTGTGGGGTGTCCCTGTGGGGTGGAGTGTTATCTGAGTGGAAGGAAGGAGAGGGGATGCATGAGAGCAAGAGATGCTGCCGGAAAGGAGCATGGAGGGCGCTGCGGGCACAGTGTGGAGTACTTAAAGATACATTGAAACAGGTCAGATTTTTCATGCAAACTCGGGGTGAATGAAAGAGGGGTGGTGGGACCACTGCGGCAATTCCAGCACATGTCCAGGATGGTCACTGTGAACGTTTACTGCGTCCACCCCCACACCAAGCCCACGTCCTGCATTACTTCACGGACTCCTCATGACAGCTCTGTGACACAGACGAGACTGTGCTGTTCTCCCATTTTACAGAGATGGGAACGAAGATGTGGAGTGAGTCAGTGACCCAAGGTGACACAGTTAATAAGGGGCAGAGCTGAGACTTGAATTAATAAAACAGTCACTGAGTGCCTCATAGGGACTGGATCCTCTCCTGGGTGCTGGGGTACAGTGGGGACCAGGCGGGCAGGATGTTATCCTCAGGAAGGTTACTTTCTCGTGGTGGGGACACAGAATGAAGCTGTCAATGGATGGACGAAGTTCCTGATATCGGCAGCTGCTGCTGTAAACATTATGCTATATTGATGGATTAGATGCTATGTTCAGCAAACATTGATCGGGAGCCTGTGGTATGTAAAACTCTCCACACCGTGGGTGTTATACTCAGAGGCAAATAGGACTTAGTCCTCCCTTCAAAGAGCTCAGAGATGGATGTTGTGGGGAGAAGCAGAGCACACGGTTGGGTGACACAGGGCAGGCAATCTTGGAGAGGCCTCGGCGGGAGGTCACTTCCAGGTAGCCCTTGGGGAGTGGAGAGAATTCTGGTGAGAGCGGGGCCTCGCAGGGGCAGGAATCCGTGGCAGGCATTCTGGAAAGGTTTGACTGGAGTGAAGGTGTAAGTATGGGAGTGTAGGAGACCAGACGGGTGGGGGCCAGGGTCAGGGATTTGTGCTTAATATGGTGAGGGCTATGGTGCCAGCATTGCGTTTCCTGCAGCAGGGGATTGGTTGGGGCTTGAGTTTGGGGGTGGCACTGGGAAGCATCAGGGAGATCCAATTTCAGGGATCCTGAGGGTGTGAACTTGGGTAAGGATGGTGGGAGTGGAAAGAAAAGGGCAGATACAGGAGCTTCTTGGAGGCAGCATCCTTGAGGCTTTTTCAGGAATGTGGGTAGCTTGGGGGATCCTCAGAGAGGATCATCTTGAACAGACATCGAGAAGTCCAGTTGGGAGGGAAGACGTGGTATTGATCTTTGCCACATGGTGCTGGAGAGGCCAGGAAGTGTCTGCAGAGGGAGGATGTGGGCAAGGAATGGAAACTTGGGTGTTCCCCACGTGGAAGTAGATGGGCCTGCCAGGGAGAGAGCCTTGGGACAGAGAGCTGAAGAGGAGGACGCCTCTGCCTGCCCCTACTGGGCTCCAATCTAGGAAGGAGTTTTAGGTCATGAACTTGTGCTCAGTGAGTGTGCCGTGTTCTGGGGACCTTTGATTTGCACGTTGCTACCTTCCCCGTTGGTCAGATTATAAAGTAGCTCCCACGAAGGATCTGGCAGGGCAGAGTTCCAATGGACTGAATAATCTGTGCCTGTTAAAGGGGCTGCCTTCTCTGCTCAGGAGCCCTGGGTTATCTGATCAGAGACATTTATTTCTGATGTATAAAGGGAACCCAACGCCTGAGGTTTTGGTGGCAGGCGTGGGGCCAGCAGAAGGCTTTGTGATCAAGCTCCTTTTTGGTTTATTGGGGAGAATCCAGTGGGTTTGCTTCTCATTTTGTGTCACTTTTGGGAAAGTGTTCCATTAAGTCCTTTGTGTTGTCAGTGTCGTCTGTCAGTCTGTCTTCTCTGACTTGGCCGGAACTGCAGTGGTACTGGGTAAACCCAGAACTGCACAGCTGTTCGCTGTGTAAGTGCCAGGGGACAGCCTTCAAAAGGACTTGGTACATGTTCTACAAATACAGAAAGTAATAGTTGTGTGAGGATGTGGAGAAGAGAATATGGAGATGGGCCACTGCGGTGCCCGCCCCTCTCCAACCCACGTGTGAAAAATCACGCTCGACCTTTCTCTATCTCTGTTGTGAACTGGAGAAGTTGTTTCTCTAGTATTTATAAGAAACGACAAGTTCTCCTTGGCTACAGCCCATCGGTGTCTCTCAGTATGTGGAATGGCTGCTTTTTTCCTGGAATTCCTGACCTGAATAGCTCTCCCGTCCTCTCCCCCCCCCCCCCGTCTCCCCCTACACAGCTTCTTGCTGGGCTCCTGTGTGTGCTGTGCTGGGCACTCTACAGCCCTGTAACAGATATGGTCTAGTCCTTCCAGCGTTTTTCCTTTAGTGGGAGCCACACTCATGTACATAAAAAGATTAATTACAACTTGATGTAAAATATAGAAAATTCCTTACAAAGAGTGTGTCCAAGAATGGAGCACTTTCAGCAGTAATCACATTACAACTCCCTGGGGGTGAGACACTGTGCATCTTATTTTTCTCTCCCACAGTATTTGACTATATTTTCTCCTACCTTTTCTCAAACCTTCTCAACCACCTGGCAAGGCTGGATTTTACTCAAGAGGAAGAGAGAAGGCACAGAGAAATTAAGAGACTTAATTCAAGTCACACAGAAAATTAGAGACGGTTCAAGCTTGTTCTGATTCCAGACAGTAAGAGCTGTTTCTTTTCAGGGACTGTCCATCCTCTAGTTAACTGGGAATTGGGAATGTGAAGATTTCTTTAAGGACTTTTTTGGTGTTAGCAATTTTTTTTGTGTGTGAGGAAGATTTGCCCTGAGTTGCCAATTCTCTTTTTTTGGCTTGAGGAAGATCAGCCCCAAGTTAATGTCTGTGCCAGTCTTCCTCTACTTTGCGTGTGGGATGCCTCCAGAGCATGACTGATGAGTGGAGTAGGTCCACACCTGGGATCTGAACCCACAAACCCGGGCCACCAGCGTGGAGCATGTGCAACTGCAACCAGTCGGCCACAGGGCCGGCCTATGGTCTTAACAATTTTTAAGGCTTTGTTATTTTTGAATTTGAACAGGCTTATTCCCTAACCCCCTTTATGCCCAACCCAGCCCTCACATAAGATAAGGCTGGTTTATAAAAATAGCTACCAATATGCCTCTGGGGAGAGGGAAATGGATGTGTATATTGCTTTTCATAATAAGCCTTGTAGAGCTAATTAAGTCATCACTACCATATAATGGATGATTAATATGTGCCAACCCTATGCTGAGTATTTCACTTCGATTATCTGATTTAATCTTTTTTGTTTTTTGTGGTAAGAACACTTAACATGAGATCGACCCTCTTAACAAATTTTTAAGTGTACAATACATATATATATATTTTACTTTTAATGATACCTTTTCCTGCTTTTTGTACAAGAAGGCCCACATTTCCATTTTGCAGCTGAAGATTGCTTCTGCTGGGATGCTGGGACCAGGAGGATAAAGAAGCATGAACCAGATAGGCTCTGTCCCTGAGACCACATGCTGGGGGGTGGGGGTGGGAGGTGGCGTGCGTGCGTGCGTGTGTGTGTGTGTGTGTGTGTGTGCGTGCGTGCGTGCGCGCGCGTTCTGCTTGACGGCTGCAGCTGAGTCTAGTGATTGCCGTTGCCCCCACCCCACTAGTGCCAGACCTGAGGGAAGCGATATTGGACCCTCCAGACAAGTCCATTCCCCCGATGAATACCACCAAGTGACCTCCGTTGATGCCACGTGGTGCAGGAGCCTTGCTCAGTCAAGCGCTGCTGATATCCCTGACCTACAGAATTGTGAGAGATAACAAATGGCAGTTGTGTTAAACCGCTAAGTTTGGAAGTAATTTATTATGCAATAATAGATAACTAGGATCCCTTCCCTTCAGACCTCCTTTACCCTTGGCCTAAGCGACATGGCCCTCCTGGGGCTTCTCCCACTTCTTTGGCAGCCCCTCTCACACTGCTCCATGGGGCCCTCTTCCCTCGTCTGCCTCTGAAGTGCTGGTGTTCTGAGGGTTCTCTTCTCAGCACCCCTTCTCTTCAAAGCGCTATAACTTCTCTCAGGCCAATCTCTTTCATATCTGGATGTCAGCCATCCTCTCCCTGCACCTGACCTTCAGACAGCTGTTTCTGTGTGAGCTGATAAGTGAACATATGCCTCTCAGCTCTATGTCTCTCATGCAAGTTTTCCTTCTCATCTCAGGACTCGTGCATGCAGAGATGGCTCATCCCCAACATGCTGAGAACGGGGCTTAACGTCTTCCCTTACTTCCATGGTAGAGGTTGAATTGTGTTCCTCAAGAAAGATGCGTTGAAGTCCTAACACCTAGTTCTTCAGAATGGGGCTGATTTGGAAACAGGGTCTTTATAGAGGTAATCAAGTTAAAATGAGATCATTAGGGAGGGCCCTTAATCTAGTTTGACAGATGTTCTCATGAAAAGAGTAAATATGGACACAGAGACGTGCACAGAGGGAAGATGATGGGAAGAGACAGAGAATGCCGTGTGAAGATGAAGGTAGAGACTGGGGTGATGCATCTACAAGTCAGGCAATGCCCAAGATTGCCAGCAACCCCCAGGAAGCCAGGAGGGCGGCCTAAAGCAGGTTCTCCTTGCCAACGACCAACCCTGCCAACACTCCGTCTTGGACTTCTAGCCTCCAGAACTGTGAGGCAGTATATTTGTGTTGTTTAAGCCACCCGGTCTGTGGTAATTTGTTACAGCAGCCACAGGAAGCTAATGTAGTCCCCTCCATCATGAATGCTGGAAACTTGTTCTCCCTCTAATAGCCCAGGTTTCAGCGAATGGCTCCCCCATCTTGCTCAAGCCAGAAACCTGAATTCTCAGCCCCGAGAACTGGGTCAACTTGAAGTTAGGCACTCAATCACATCAATGACTTCAGCAGATGCCCTCAAACATTGCAGGTCTTTTGGCAATTGTAGACATTACCCTGGGGATGTGCAGAATTGGAATTAAAAAGAAATACAAACCCCAAGCATCTTTTATATCCATCCTATCCCTCTGTGCTTCAGGCTTCCTGAGAGAAACTATTGATTTCTTTTCAGCTGCGGGGCAGGGGTATATTGAGAGCCACATGTATGTAAATAAGGACTCGGCAGCATGCCCGCCTTGCTATTCTTCAGAGAAATATTGATTTTGACTGGTGAGAGTTACCCGAAAGTTCTCTTTTCACCAGTTCCTTCATTGCGTACGACCTGCACCAATGTGTTGAGTTGTACAATGTGATCTTTATAAGGAATCTTGCAAGTTGGGCTGAGCTCTTTGGAAGGCGTCAGGCAAGGCGGGCATTTTTCCAGCTGTATTGATCTGCAGCCAGTTATTGAAGTTGTTGCAAATGCTTACCTTCATTTTTCCCATTCAGTGATATTGAAATCACTGGTCTGCAGAATTAAGAGTCCGGTTTCCAAAGACATGTTGAGCTGCTTTTCTCTTGATGGTGATTTAAACAAGTTCCTGTGCTCCATCCTTTCAGAGCATCCGGATTACCCTTGGCAACAGAGAAGCAATATAATTGTTGCAATTTCAATTTATATTGAAACTACTTCAATGCATTTCCTATACTTGGTCTATGCAAATTGTTTTTTTTCCAGCAAATAAATTATAGTTGTGTGTGGAAGCCCTAAGCAGGGCACAAAGACATCAAAGTCGGCCATCATCATAAAAAGCACATGCAAATCTTTCATATTAATAATTCACAGTTAAGCACAGGCACTATGGCCCCCATCTGAGATTACAGCAAGTAGCAATTTGTTTTGCTTTAGTAAAGGGCACAAAATCACCAAGTTCAGATGTTCTATTTTGGTCTTGCACTTGCCCTATGGATTGGATTCAGGCAAATAATCAACTTTATAAGAGGATACTTACATATTCGTCAGGAAGCTCTGATCTGTAAGGGACAGTATTAATTTTGTGAACATTGTCAGTATCACTGTCTCCTGAGGCCCTAATAAAACTGTTACCCGAACCCCAAATTCCTCAGTGTCTACCTCCATCCCTGCCGCCTTCCTCATTTATTCATTCTGTAAGAATTTACTGAGTGCCAGCATGTGCTAGGTTTGGTCTTGATGTGAAAAAGATGAGCATGACTCCGCCATGGTCCATTGTGGACCAGTAGTGGTCCTCAGCCCAGCAGCATCAGTGCCACCTGGCTGCTGGTTAGAAATGCAGCATCGCAGCCCCCTTCCACACCCCCACTGAATCAGTTTTAACAAGATCACCAGATGATTCCTATTCCTACAGAAGAGGAAATAAATATATATTCAATGAGTCACTATAATATCGTGTGAAAATGCTCAGGCACCTGTAGGGCCTTCTGTGAAGGCAGCGCAGGTAATTCTAGCAGGTGCTGGAATGGGAGGGGCTCAGGGAAGGCTGCAGAAGGAAGAGTCGGTTTCAGCTGGAATCAGAAGGATAAAGAAGCGTGAGAGCCAGGTGGAGATTGGGTGTTGTGATCTCTCAGGTCCCTGGTTGCAGTGTGTGCTTAAACTCTGAGGTGAGAGATTACGGCCTGCTAGAGGAACACCAGTCATTGTGGCTGGAGCTCAGAGCACAACAGGAGGCTGAGAGTCAGCTTTTGGAGGACTTCAGGCCCCAAAACAAGAGGTTTGAACTTTCCCCAGAAGGTTACAAGGAGCCGTTGGGGCGTTTAAACAGGATTGGATTTAAAAACATGACAGATTGTGGAAAGATCATTTTCACTACAGTCTGGGAGATGGATTGGTGCAGGCGATAGTGGAGTGCTATGCAGGCAACACATGACGGGCTTGGACCAAGGTAAGACAGTATGGGGGAGGTAAGTGGATGCCTGTGAGACACGCGTAGGAGGCAGAACTGGGAGTGGGGGAGGGCAGAATCAAGGGAGCAGCCTACCAGGAGGTGCCGTTGTTTGGGGCCCACCAGAAGGTCTGGGTAAGCTTTTCTGACTCGCGCCTCCTGTAGACTATCCCATCAGGCACATGCTGTGTGGGTTTGGGGTATTTCTCTCTTCCTCTCTTTCCTGGATCATCAGCTCCTTGAAGACAGGGCCGTGTTTTGCCTGTTTTTCTTTTCCTTACAGTGTCCAGCACAGAGCCCGGCACTCGGTGCTGTCTGGAGTCCTCCTCTTGAGCTGTGACCCAGTTTTCCTAAGAACTTGCCCTTCTTGTGTTGAAGAAGGTGATTTGGAGGAGAATTGGCTGGAAAAAGCTGCGTTTCCCTGTTTGTTTCTCTTTAATTTGAATGAGAACTGTCTGTCTGGCGCCTTACAGTTCAGGCAGCATTTTCATAACCCCTGTCTCGTTTGCATTCCTCCCATCAGCCCTCTGTGCAGCTTTGGGAAAGGTTGTGCATGCACAGCTCAATGTTAATCAAGGGCTGATTATCTTAGTCTTTCCTCCCTGTTCTGACTTCCTGCCTTTTGACACAGGAGTTGCAGCTGGAAGCAGGTTGGGGTCAAACAATGCAGAGTTGAATCAAATTCTATCCATTTGAATTAGCTGTTTAGGAAAAGGAGGGTGGAGGAAGAGGCTGAGGACACGGAACGGGTGCTGCTCACTCACCCTGTGGTTCAGGCTCACAGGCAACTGGATCCAAGGGCAGGAGGAGACCTTAGGGAAATGCAAACTCCTAGCCTTCCTGGGCTTTTCACTCTTTGGGGTCTTTCCTGCGGTGCCCTGGGAGAGGAAGCCAAAATGAATTTGGTGGAGGAAAAAGGAAAATCAAGTCCTTACTGAAATTCCCTCTTGCCTGTCTAAAGGAAGAAAGGGGCTTTGGGTGGAACAGACCTGAGTTTGAATCCTGGCTCTGCCGTCACTGGCCCAATGGCCTTGGGCAGCTATTTAGCTTCTCCAGGTCTGCCTCCTCGTGATAAAATGACAGGTGTGTGAGGACCAGACGAGGCTGAGATGAATGCTAACAAGCAAGGTGCCCTCCATGTCTGATGGTATACCCGCAACAACGCTAATACATTTGTGTCTATCCAGCAAAACACCCATCCCCCGTGTTAGAGATGATGCTTCCATCAGACAAGGGAGGGCATCATGCTGTAAGTTGTTTTCATATAGTGTGTAAGGGTTCTCAATCTTAATGTACAAACCAATCATCCTTCTGGGCCCAGCCTCCAGTTGATTCTCATCCAGACTACATTTTGGAGAAGTTTGGAATGGAGCCAGAGCTAAAGAGCCACTCAGCCTAGAGGGTTTGCTCAAATAGATTCTCAGTCTTGCTGCACACCTACTGCAAGGTAGTCTCTGGGGGGCTCCATTTTTACCAAGCCCTAGGTGATGCTCAGGAAAAAGCAAGTTTGGATAACACTGAGCTGTGGGATCCAGGTAATGCCCACTTCTGAGGGAGTATTTAGCCCGAGAGGTTCAAACAGCTGAGGATGTGTTTTAAAGGTAGACAGTTTCAGCCCATAAAGAGGAAGAGCTCATCAGAAACTGAACTCTGTCTTCTCTGACGTGCTGAGAACTGGGGCTCTGGGTGGGCACAGCCTGGTTAGGTTGTAAACTTCGAACCCAGCTGTGTGTACTTGTCTGTTCAAATGAGGCTGTAGGACTGGATGACTTTAGTCTTTACAGCTCTGAAGTCACTTGACTCTTAAAGATTCAGTAAGAGTTAAATTAGGCAAAGGTGACTATTTAGCAGGGTGCCCCCAATGTCTGGTGTTTACATTGCTTTTAAGTGTTGCACTATATTGTGGGTTTATTCAGTTTCTGTGTTTAGTCCGTCTTACTACTTAATGGTGGTTATATTTTTCTGGTTATATATATATATTATATATATGTGTGTATAATATATATGTAGTTTTTTATATATATAAACAGCACTGCTTCCTGGTGGCAGCTCCCAGAATTGCAAGCCCGTGATTTTGAGGAAATAGCAACAACTTATATCAAAACCCGTTGAAGAAGGGGGAGACGTCTTTGTGTTTAAAAAGAAAAAAACCCAATTCCCACTCCAGACCAGCTGAAACAGAGTCTCTGGGCGTGGGGTCCAGAAACCTGCATTTATAGTAAATCCTTCATGTAAACCTTATGCCTGGCGTCGTTTGAAAATGGTGGCTGTACATGAGGATTTCTTAACCTCGGCACCATCGACTGTCTGGCCTGGAGAATTCCTTGTTGTGGGGAGCTCTCCTGTGCAGTGCAGGATGTTAGCAGCACCCCTGGCCTCTACCCACTAAATGTCAGTAAGCACCTACCTCTCCCCATTTGTGACAATCAAAATTGTCTCCAGACATTGCCAGTGTCCCCTGAGGGGCAAAATTGCTGATTAAGCACCACTGCTCTCAAGTGTGCCGTGAACATCCAGCCCATTTCAATGACAGCTCATGTCCCAGGGTCACTAAAAGCTAAGATATGTCACCTGTCTTTACAGGAGGTTATTAATGCAAATGTGAAATGACTTCTGACTTGTAGTAGAATAAGCATCTGGCTTTCTGACCTTTGTTTTGGTTTTTAAATAGTCATAGAGGAGAATTGTGAAGGATGGACTGGCATTAGCGACTGCTCACTCTTGGACTGGGGCATCTGCTCATCCACAGATCTTCATCAGGTTCCCATGTCAGCTTCACACAGCTGGTGCGTGGAAGCCTCGGAGGAGAGGACGGGGAAAGCATAAATTCTTTCTTCTTGGATTCTTTGAAATAATTAAATTCTGTTAGCTTTTCTAGTTGTGGGAAAGCGCTGTTTATAGTGTGAAATATACTTCTGTACAGCAAACACATATTCCAAAAACATTGCAGATGAGACTCAGTGTGGGGAAGACAGTGCACTGGGCATCCACGAGGATCTGCTTAAATGAATGTTGCTAAGCCCATTCTGCGAGGTAGAGCTGAATTCTGTGTGTGTGCCTGTTAAGTCCTGAGGGGAGCACTTGGACTTAGCACCTCCAGTGAGAATCAGTTAAGTGGGGAGGACACCTTAGGGCTCCCGATAGCACTGATAGCTGAGCCTCTGCTCTTCTCACACTGGGCCAGAGGTTCTCGTTAGCAGCCAGACACCAGGGAACCAATCACAGGATGGATGCTTGGGTGTTGCAGAAGGGATGGACTTGTTCTCTAAAAGCAGAGGGTCATGATTGATCCATAAGAGGATCTGTGTGAGGATGCGTCCTGTTTGGGGTGGGATTTCACACAGCAGGGCTGAGATCCTGGAGTCTCCCAGGTGGCTGTGATGGGGAGTTTGAGTAGAAGCAGCTGAGTAGGTTGGAAGCAACCAAGGCCTTTCTGTAAGGCTCTTCCACTAGTCTTCTGTGAGACCCCGGGAAGCCCCTACTCTTCTGGCCTCCTTTCTTCCCCTGTTGAATCAGAGTGTTGAGCTTGGACCTCTCTAAGGCGCTCACAACTTCATTGTTGTGTGGCTTTTGTTCAGAGAAGGACTGTGGCATTTGTATCTCTTCTGTTCTGGGTGAGCTAGACAAGAGGGTCCTGAGCAGGGAGAGGAAGGAAATGCCATATAATTTCTGATCTCAGTCTACGCTACTCTTCCCTCTCAACTAATCGTCCCCCCGAAGGTTTGCAGGTAGAGCTGGTCTCTGCATCAGCATGAACACTGAGGTCTGACCTGAACAAGGTGCAGCCAAGCCCTCTGGGCCCTCCCCTTGGTGACTGGGTTCCCGCAGCCTCTCCCTCTGACACCCGTTGGGGTGGGCGAGCTTCGTGACGCACTTGGACTTGCTCAAAGGCCCTTCAGCTCAAAGAGACACCCACCGGCTCTCAGATGCCTAAAAGCCTGCTTCAGGAATGCAGTTCTTTTGGTTTCATACTGAATCAGGCGTCAAATCATTTATCTAGTACTAGTCATTACATTTTGCTGTGAAAGAAGTTCAGCTCATTTCCTGAGATCACATTTTGCTGGGAGAGGAGAAAATAGATATTGTACTCCTGAGAGGATCAGGTAAGAACAAAGAGTGGAGGGGAGGAAAAGTCAGGAGGAACAAAAAGGGCACATGAGTTGGAGACCAGAGCTGAAAAAAGAAACTTCTACTACACGGCGTAGCCACAGGGTGAGATTCTGACTCCTTCCTCAGCCACGGGTCATTGTCTGTGAATAGCTGAGCAGCTTCCATTTTGTCCTGCTCTCTCTCGTCTGAAACTCTAGCCACATTTCTTTATTTTAAATAACCTGTGATGATCCTCATTCCCTTCCAGGGCCCTATTGTCTCTTTTGTTCTACGACGCTCTCGTTCAACGCGTCTGCCAGATGTTCTTCGTTGGAGAGCCGCTTTATTTGGTCTTGAATGGGTAGGAAGAAGGTCATGAAAATTCCTCTTGAGATTACAATTATTACCACCCTCAGTGAACCCAATAGAGATCGGCTGGGCCACTAAATGAATTTTCTATTTATGTTTTCTCTTATAGTGATCACTTTTATGGGGCGAGATGAAAGAAGTGCCCAAGATATTTCTTAGTGACTTAAGGAATAAAATGTTGTTCAAATTCTCAATTTTATTTTTTTCCATTGAAAGAAATTCTTGTTTTGAGAGAAACTTGGGAGTAAATATTGACATACTGGGAAGATGGCGGGCACAGGCGAGCAGGGGACAAGGTGATGTGACATTGTCTTGCCCACAATGGGTGACGAGTCTACCTCAGCCACTCTCCTTGGTGGCAGTGTTTTCGAACAGTGCTTTCTGTGGAATGCTGGTGCCTCAAAATGTCCTATGGGTAAGAGTTTGCCTGGTCACACACATTTTTGCAAACTTTTGCTCACATCATAGGGCTGGGCAGGCCCCCTGAGTCCACACGCTGTGGTCCTGGCTCCCCCTCAGTGAGTCACCAACCACATCCACAAAGTAAAGGATGGGAGAAGTCTTGCAGTAAAGAAACTAGACTCCAGTGTTAAAACCAGTCATTTCCAGTAATTTGACCACAAAAGCTTTTTGTTTTCTTCCCTTAGTAGAAGGAACACGTTTTTGGAAGTGTTGCTCCATGAAATGATTTTCTCCTGGGATTAGCTGTTACCCATGTTGTTGTGAACATGGAGTTTTTGCAAACCTGTTTGAGCCACTGGCAGAGGATGCAGTATCCTGGGAGGTGTTGTCTCCACTCCCAGCAAGAGGGCAAGGGCTGTGCCTGGTATATTCAGGGTTACAATCTGAGGGTCTACCACAGTGCCTGGCTCTTAGGAGCTCAGTGAAAATTTATGGCACAAATGAATAAAAGAGGGTTTGTTTAAAAAATTTGATAGTCTTGTAAAGCTCTTACAGTTCACAGAAATAGGCCCAACCTCAAAAGCCAGGGAGTTGATACATTTCATTTTTCCTTTTTTTGCCATGATTTTTCCAAGCTGGGACATGACGATTGCATCCCTCAGGCCTAAAGTGTCTTCCTTGGCGGCATCCTAATTTCTTTTATATGGTGATATACCTGCTGGATTGCTGGGGCATCTTGACACTTAGGAAGAGTAAAGGCTCTGGGAACAGGTTTTGTTTATTCTGAGCAGACCTTAAAATGTAGCTACATTTATAATGTGCCTGCAAGGCACTCTGAGTGAACACATACATTAGAAGATAGAACTTGCTTCTTGTCTCTGAGACCTTGCCTCCTAGAGCATAAAGTGTCTGCCAAGTGTGTGCAGAACGTAGCACTTGACGTTGTTCCCCTCAAGGAGACCCAGCCTGGATGCCACAGTAAGTACATGAGTAAAGACAGTTAAGAGAGCATCGTAAATGTGGCCGTGCATGCTGACTGTCAGAGTCATGGGGCACCAGAGGGCCAGCCTTGCAGTCATAGTGAGAGGTACAAGCAAAAGGGCCCTGGGGTCAGACCTGTTCGCAAGTCCAAAATCCTGCAATTATTAGCTCAGGGCCTTAGGCAGGTCACTCACCTACTCTGGCCTCAGTCTTCTTACACAGAGAACTAAGTTAAGGCCTGTTACCTACCCATCTAGTGACATGCTCCTCATTTCATCTTCACAACCACCTTGCAACAGGATGGTATTTATTGGCCTTATTTTACACTGCAGAACTTGAGGCTTGGAGAGGTAAAATTACTTGTCCAGGTCATGGTTAGGAAGTAGCAGAATCAGGAATCCAGTGCTGGTTGTGCTGAAGCTCCAGAGTGTGGCGCTAACCACTGTCCCCCATTGCCTCTCAGTAAGGACCCACTTGCGGGGAGCTATGGGCAGGGGACAGAAGGCATCACCAAGAGTTCAGATGGTTATGATGTCAGGACAGTGACACATTGCGCCTGTGCGGAGGAGGAGGACACGTTGTCCCAAGTGTTCCAAAGTTCCTTTTTCTTGTAACAATCCAGGATCAAGATCTCCTTCAGTGATGACAGCTGGAGATCAAAAGTCCCTTAACTGTCCACCTTCTCTTGTACGTGTTTTAACCAAGTGGTGTTTTTTCCCTCAAAGAGGAGTTTCTACACTGTGTGCTCCAGAGAATGTGGCCCTTGTAAATGTCACGGTATCTCCCACTTGGATGGATGGGACACACAGGAAGTCAAAAAGTATTCTGTGCAGGTGCACTCCGCACATCAAACCCGAGCTGGACCCCACAGGCAGACCTCAGGTTTGCGGGTTACAGAGTATCGTCTTCATGTTAGGAGCACACATCCCAGGGCTTTTGGGTTTGCTGTTTGTCATGCCTGGCTGCTGCTTCAGGGCACCTCTTCCACGGTGGATCTGGGCTCCCCAAGCATAATCTGGGCATCTCTGCTCACTCCCCCACTAACCAGCCTTAAACACTCTTGCTCCATGTATCAGTCAGGACTCCTCCAGTGTCATGAGACGAATTCTGATTTCAAATTGATTGAAAAAATTAAAAGAACTTTAAGGCAAAACCAAGAATTCAAAAGGTAGTTCTGGCTTGAGATTTAGCTTGATGTGGGGGGCTCATAGATATCATCAGGACCTGGTTTCATGCCTTCCATCTCTGAGTTCTGTTCTCTCCTATGCATTGGGTCTATTCTTGGGCAGGCTGTCTCCTCATGGGGATGAACAGAGTGCAGCAGCTCCAGGCTTGTAGCCTCCCACATTTACACTGAGTAGAAAATGTCTTCCAGCCATCCTGGCAACATCTCATTGCATTTCATTGGCTCTGATTGCACCATGTGCCTATCCATGATCTAGTCGCTGTGGCCATGGCCAGGACAATGCAGGTTATTGCTGGGCTTAGGTTTGGGTCACATGCTCCATCCTGAAACTGGCGTGGAGTCTGTCCCAAAGCCAAGAACTAAGATTGGGGGAGAGCGGGTTCTCCAAAGGAATCCAAAGAAGGGGAGATGCACGTGCACACACATGTGTATGTTTGTTTACGTGTGTGTATCAGCCTGCTGTTGAAAGAATGGAGAGAATTGAATACTTGGTCTTCTTGTGAACTGATGCTTATTCTTTGCCTTTAGTTGGATGGTTGTTGAAGCTGATGTGGCATCTCTGCTCCTGTGACTTGAGCAATTAGGTTCCTGTGGTCAGAACGTCTGGGGATGGAGGATGCTAGGGAGCCCAAGACCACAGGCTCAGTATACTTAGAATTCTCATGGTACATGGTACAGAAAGGGAAGAGCTATGGAATCTTTTGGGTAGGTAGGAATATCTAGAAGGTAGAGTGACAAAGCAGAGTTGGAAGTGTGGGTTTAAGGAACTGCAGTGGAAATGTATTCTGGTCCATAGAAATGTTAGCTGTGGTGTGGTCTGACCTGTATATGAGACTACTTTAAGACTACTTCTTTAGCCTGACATGTGAGCTTTCTCTCTTGCAGTTAACAATCTCCAGCTCTGCAAATATGCATAGTGTTTCCACCAAATGGGGCTTTTCCTCTACCTGGACAGACCTGTACTTTTCTACTTCCATCTTGGAATATGGTACTTCTTAAACCTGTGTCTGGAGTAGATTTTTGGAAAAAGTAGGTGCTCACTAAGTATTTAGGCATCCATTAGTTAATTCAGTGGGTACTAGTTGAGCCCTCACTATATACTAGGCAGTGTTCTAGGTGTATGGCACGCGGTGGTGGACAAGGCAGGTGCTGTCCCTGGTCCCTGCCCTGGAGGAGCTCTCATTCTGAGCCACTGAGTGAATCAATCCCTCTGGAGGCTCCACTGGGCTTCCAGTCTGGACACCTGCCCTGGGAGCCCTTCCCTTAGGAACTTGTGCTTGAAGCTCTTTCCGCCTCTGGTCCTGGGGAGGAAAATGGTTTCGTTTCTCTGAGTGTCCCTTTGCTGATACCTCCAGGCAGAGAGCCAAGAGAAGTAGTTCCTATTTCCAGAGTGGAATGTACTTTGCAGGCTCTTTGTCTAAGGCTACTTTGGATGTGAGTCACAAAAACTCAGGTTAATTCAAGCCTAAAGGAAGAATAATCAGGAGGTGCAGTGGGTGGTTTGTACAACCTGAGAGCTATCCTCACAGGGTCTGTCACCAGGACCTAGCAAACTATTGGGGGTCCAGAAGGTGACTCTGACTCTCTTATGTCTGTGTGCTCTGTGTTACCCTGCTCTCTCCGGAGCCTGGCTTTACCTGATCCACCAGGTACACTGGTGGGAGATGGCTGCCTTAGAGCTCTGGAATTTAGAGATCCATATTTCCAAGGACCAGTGGAGAAGAACAGTATGGCAAATTTCAGTTCTCACATTAGGAGAGAGGATATTTGGGTCAGGGGTATGCCCACAGCCCCAGCAGCTGTGGCCTAAGAGGGGATGATGGGCTCTATATTGCACACTAGGCTGCAGAGCCTGTCCCTGTGATGAGCAGAGGGGCAATTCTTAAAAAATTTCTGACAGGCTGAGGATTCCACCCTCAAGGTTTCCTACTGGGCCAGGGCAAGGAAACATGCTGTTTCCCCCAGTTTAGGATGCTTCTTCAAACCAGCAAACTTCAGGAATGACCCTTGTCCTCAATCTTAACACCTCTGATGGAGAAACTCCTGTGTTAGCATGATACAAAATATTTATTGTTTTAGGAAATTCTGTATCAGCAAAGTACCTAGAGATCCAGTGTGATAATAATTCCGAGGGATAGGAAATCATTAGTTGGGGCCAGTAAATCCTTTCTTACAGTAAGGCTGTGTATTCCAAGAAAATAAAGAGCCCTTCTCATGGGAAAAAGCAGTGTTTGTACAATTGGGGATGGGCACCTCAGGGCTCATGCTTGCTAATGTTGTTCCAGCTTCTCTCGTCCATATTTAATTGAATTGAACATGTTGAAATTTGTTCCAGCGTATTAACAGGGAGCTGGTGAATGCATGTGCAATATGTGACTTAATTAATGTTTGCTTTCCCTGTGCTGACCCCCTTCTGGGAACACCCACGGTGGACCCACTGAGGAGAGAGGGATGTGCTTACTTGAAAACAGAGGCCTTAACTCTTTCACGCCCCTGAGTTTCAGCAACAGCCAGGAAATTAAGAATCTGCTCAATCGCTGGGACCAGAAGTGGAATCTTCTCAAACATTGCTATTAACTCTGCTAGTTGTATACAATTACTTCATAGATGCACTACTGAATAACAGTTTCATTTCTAATTATGCGGGCAGTATATGCTCATGATCAAAATTTGGAACACATAGAAAATAAGAAAATTAAAGTCACCCATAATCTCATTATATAGAAAATAATCACTATAAACATTTTGGTATATTTCTTATTTCTCCTAGGCCTGTGTATGCCAGTATATATTTTTAATAAACTAGGAGCAGATGATTTGATATCTGGTAGTCTGTTTTGTTGCCTTCTTTTACTTACCACATTTTCCATATTATTACCTCCTCAATGAATGCACTTTTTTATGGTTTTATTGAGGAATAATTTAATATTATAATTGCCTATTTTAACTGTACAATTCAATGAATTTTGGTAAACTTTTAGAGTTGTGCAAGCATCACCATAATCCAGCGTGAGAACGTTTCCATCACCCCCAAAATCCCCGAGTCTCTGCTTCCACCCCTGGTTTCTCTGTCTCTATAAATGTGCCTCGTAGGAGCAGACTACTTAAATGGAATCAAACCACCTGTAGTCTTTGGCATCTGGCTGCTTTCCCTGAGCATGATGTTGGTATCCCCATCCCTGAGGGGGTCCTTTGGAAGCAGCACTGAAGTGCCCGCATTGTAGTGTTTGGTTTGAATGGGCCCTGCAGTCTGAATATTGTAGGCATCTCTCTCTCCAGAGAAAGGCAGGACGGCACAGGGGTCTGTCTTCAGGATCGGGTTGGATTCTTGCCTAAGTGCCAAGAGAGAAGCGATTACAAATGTTAACATGATTGTGAGGAGAAAATGAGGTGTCTTTGTCAGCATCCTGTTGACCTCAACAGGGAACTCATCTTAGGGCCAGGGTTATTGCTTCATTCTGAACCAAAGACTGTGTTACAGCTATTGATTTTCACTGTGAAGGTTATCTTTGAAACCAGAAGGGCCAGAAAAGCATTGTCTGCTTTGGAGACAATGTGGGCCGACAGGGTAAGAAGGACAGGGACCTGGTTCTGTGACAAAATCCTCCCATGTGCCTGGAGTTTAAACATTTTTGCTCTCTTTGCACTCAGCTAATTGGAGAGAGCTTTCTGAAACCATTTCCTTTCTCACACTGAGCTTAAAGGACTCTCAAAAAAATCGTGCTGGATTGTTTACAGCCTTTCTGCTTTCAGACAAGTGGAAATGATGTAGTTTCTTTTGGCTGGAACCTTGTTCATGCATTTCCAAGAGAGCAGCTTGTTAAAAGTCACCTATTCTATTTATCTCAGTGGAAAAGACAGTTGTTCGGATGCTCATACCCTTTATTGTTTTTGAGTCCAAGTTATGTGTCTACATTGTTTTGACGCAAGTCTGTCTCACAGAATCCGTGTACTCTTGTGAAGACAGTGGATTTTGCCTAACTCGCAGTGTGAGAGGCACGCAGACCCGGGGAGGGAGGGGAGGCAGGTGGGCGCCCTTGGCAGAGACCCCCAGAGAGTGGGGTCTGCTGGGTTCTAATGGGGCCTCTTTAAAACGCCCCATTCAGCATAGAAGCTACCCAGCTTCCCTTTAATAATGATGCTCTGGATGTGATGTTTATGTCTCCTCCTACTCCTGATTTCTTTCTTTTTTTATTTCTTTTCTTATTGAATAGTAGAGGCTGTTGAGATTCATCTCCCAACAAACAGACGCATCTGTTTAGAAAATATCACACTTACATTTAGTGTTCACGAAATCTTTGTGTATTTATAGATGCAACATGCACATGCCAGTTTTTCCCAAAAAAGTAGATTCTCGCCTTTGACTGGATTAGTTACTATTTGTTTCCAGGAACTTGGGCACCTGGCATACTGCACATCCCTGCCAAATACTAGTGCTCGGGCACTTGAATTCTGAAGGATTTCTTACTCTCTTGGCCTGAGAATAAGATTTTCTCACTCATGCCTTGAGAGCCTGTGAGTTTCCTTTGTCAGAGCATCCTCAGGTCTGGACTTATCAGAAAGGCCAAAGCAGATGCCTGTGAAGGAGACTGTAGTCTTTTCCTTGGTGTCTGTGCTTGGTCCCCAGTGGAGCCACCACTGTGAAATCCTTCGTGGGAACCTGGGAGAAAGGGGAGGGCTCTGCTGGTCCAGTGTTTTCTGTAGGCTTCTGTGGCCTGAATCTCCCTCTGCTTTCCTTCTGTTCTCTTCCTCATCCATCCTGAGCTGTTTTCCTCGCTTTCTAGAGTATTGCATTTACCATGTCACTCCTTTACCCCAAAGTCCTGTACTTATAGAACCCGTATATAGCTCTTGAGCCTGACATTCAAAGCCCCCCATTGTTTAGCCCTAACATATATTTCTGACTTTTTTCTTTTTGAGGAAGATTAGCACTGAGCTAACGTCTGCCAATCCTCCTCTTTTTGCTGAGGAAGACTGGCCCTGAGCTAACATCCGTGCCCACCTTCCTCTACTTTATATGTGGGACGCCTACCACAGCATGGCCTGACAAGCGATGCATAGGTCCGCAACCAGGATCCGAACTGGCAAACTCTGGGCAGCTGAAACAGAACATGCGAACTTAACTGCTGCGTTACCTGGCTGGCCCCCATTTCCGACTTTTTATTCTAGGTTCTCCCAAATTATTGCCCTACAAACACAGCTGGCTGTCTTCAGGTCCTTTTGCCTGGTGGGCTTCCATTTAGCTGCGTGATGACTTTTCTTTCGTATGCATCGGAATCACCTGAGAATGTGATGAAAAGTATAGCCTGTTAGGGCTTAAGCTAGTGGGTAGGGGTGAGGCCTGGGGATCTTGCTGTTAACCAGTGCCTCAGGAGATCACTGATGCAGATGATAGGGGCCACACTTGAGCTGCTCCAACTGACCTCTCCAGATCTGTGCCACGTTTGGGCCTGGCTGAAATCCAGTGTCCCTAGGAAGCCTCACCTGCTCCCTCTTGCACTCTCTCATCCTCGTTTTGCAGCACTTGTAATTTGTGATGCACTCTTTGCACTTAGCATATTCTCCCTTGGACCACGATTTAAATGTTTGTCATAGGCATATTTTCACACCAGCTATATAGCTAAAAGAACCACCTTATGTTTGCATGGCAATTAATAGTTTGGAACCACTGTTGTATGTGTTACGTGGCTCCTCCAGAGCAGATACCTTGCTTTCTGCACGGGTCTCGGCACCGTCACCCGCTCCCATCCGGCCAGCTGCAGCAACTGAGAGAGCTCTGCGGTTGGCTGGCCAGGTGCTCTGGCAAAGATAGGGGTAATTGAGATAGGCAGTGTTGTCCTTTCAGGCGCTAGCCAGCCTTTGCTGAGCGCTGGTTTTGCGCTAGGTGTTCTGCTAGGAGCGGATGGTGAGTGAAGCAGAGCCCTCAGTGGGGCAGATGAGCAACGAGCCTCAGCAGAAAAGTGACTAATTGTGGTATCTGCTGTGAGGGAGCAGACAGGGGCTGAAATAGTGAACACCCAGGGGGAAGACCTCTCAGAGGAGGGGACCTGGAAGCCCAGGTCTAAAGGACAGAGGGACAGTCCTGTGAAGAGAGAAGGGAAGAGCAAGGGCTGAGGAGGGAAAGACTGAGCACCTAGTGAGGTTAGAGGAATGAGCCAGGAGTGTGGGCCCAGATGAGGCCAGAGAGGGAGCCAGGGCCAGAGTGAGCCCCTGGGGCTGGCAGTCCATGCTCAGGAGTTGACATGACCAGCAAAAGGGGGATGTTACTCTTAAGGCTGGGGGTGATATCTGAGTTATGTAAAACTCTAATAACTACAAAACAGCACAGTGTCAGCAAGGAAGGTGAAATAGGGGAAGAGCACAAAGGGCAGTGGGGGGCTGATTGGGGGTTTATGTCTGACTAGGGTGTGGTTGAGGCATCTTTTGGAGCCAGCTCATCTCTGTGGTGCTGCCTGTCAAGGCCTGGCTATGGTGCTGTGTGCCGAGGGGGTGAACTAGAACCTCTTGGCCACACCTTGGCAGGTCCTCCAATTGCAGGGATTCGGAAGACCCTGAGGTTGGAAGACATCCTTGGATCCCTTTGTTCAACTTCCTCATGTGATAGATGACAAGCTAACTCAAGAGAGGAAGCAGCTTGCCCGGGACCCGCAGCTGCAGCCCCGCCGCTCACGTAGCTCTTCCTTTTTCTCAGAGAAATAAGCAGTCCCTTAGCCTCAGAGACAAAGCAGAGTGAAGGTGGTTGCACAGCTGAGTGAGAAGCAGGCCTCTTTGAACTCCTTGGGAATTATAGTGGATGCCAGGAAGACCAGAGCTTTGCTGTCAGATGAGGAATTTGAATCCTGGCTCCACCACATTTGCTGGTTTTATCACTTCGGGCAAGTCCTTGAACCTCTCTGGCCCTCACTGGTTAAAAAAAAAAAAAATAGTACTAATACCTACTTTGCAGAGATGTCGTGTGGATTAAATGGTATAAGTTTACAGTACTTATCACACTGCCTGATGTAATAGGTGCTCAATAAATGGAACGATGGCAATATGTATGGCTGAGTTATGCTTGGTGTGTGACTCCCTTAGATGAAAGCTATAGTTGTCAGGGTGATTGTTGGGCTGGGTGGGTGTCTGCAAAGATTCACAGAACCCTTTCGTGGCAAATGGAGGGAGTTTGGTGGAGTCCGTTAGTGGGTGGTGAGCTCTCATAGGCCTCACCTCTCCATCTCTGTGTCTCCAAGGCCTGTGCCTGTCACATAGTAGTTCCTCAGCATGTATTTGTTGAAGTGTTATGTGGATGAATATATATATTTTTTTGATGAGGAAGATTGTCCCTGAGCTAACATCTCTACCAATCTTCCTCTATTTTTGTATGTGGGACATGCCACAGCATGGTTTGGTAAGTGGTGTGTAGGTCCGTGCCTGGGATCTGAACCCTGGGCCACTGAAACAAAGCAAGTGAACTTAACCACTATGCTACCGGGCCAGCCCCTGGATGAATATTTTTACTGTCAAGAAGTTACAGCAGACTAGATAACCAAGTACCAGCCCTGCATTTACATACATTTTTTATATCTGCTTCTAGCTTTCCATATGGGTTTTCATAATGCATCTGATGATAGATTTGGAGCAGGTTCTTGTCTTGGGGTCTGAGAGATATGTGGCTTTCAAATAAGTGCTGATGTAATTGAGGAGTGAGTTCAACTGGCTTTATCCTAATCTAAGCACAGAGACAGTGTCGGTTTGCATTTTGGTTGAAGCTGGTGGAAGGAGCTGGGAAATGGAGGAGGATTGTAGGTATGCAACCCTCATCTTTAAAGTTGCCCACAACTGGGAATTGCAGTTACAATTTCCATTCCTCTAGTGTCTGGGGATCTCTGCTTCAGCCAGCCAAAGGTACTGAGCAGAGATAGAGGGCAGGGAAGTGGCAGGAACATAAATATTATGAATTGGGCCCATAGGTCATCGCTTAGCTCCTGTGCTTTGGGCAGCTCATCATGATGAAAGAGCTAATTTTCAGGAGCAGCGGCCTGGCGGGAGACCTGGCAGAGCAGAGGTGAGGTCCCAGCTCTGCTTTCCATGCAAAGTGCAGTAATGGCTGATCTGGCTGAAGCCTGATGACAGATTAATCCCCACTGAGCCTAGTTTGAGGGCCAGGGGAGTCTATCTTGTAAATGAGAGAGAGAGACAGGAACTGCAAAGAGGCTTCTGACCCAGCACTGACTTGTCTGTGTACCAGTTGTTCAGACTCTTCCAGACCTTGCTGAAGACTCAGTAAGATGAGGAGACCTGTGGGTGATATGCTAAGTGAGTCATGGAGAGGGCTTCTCAAGCTTGCACTATTGGATAGTGTTTGTGCTCAAAGGGATATGCGGCGTTAGAGGAGCCAGGAACACAACCACACTGTGGAAAGGTGCTGCAGGGGCACAAGAGCACACCACTCTCCTGTATCCTCCCCTCTCCCCGCAGACACCCTACTTCAAGTCACCTGCCATTTTATTTTCAAAGCAGAATTTCTGCAGGTTGAACATTTCCCTAAAGTTTAGTTTTAAAAACTGGGCTGTTGGATGCTTGATGTTCAAACAACCCAAGAAAAGCTCCGCCGCTAATGAAGGAGCTTTGGTTGGAGTTCTGTGACAGTTGGCCTCTGTACTAGTCAGGTTTATCCAGAGAAACAGGACCAATAGGATGGAGATATATAGATATATATGTATAAGTAATATTAAATAAGGAATTGGCTCATGCAGTTATAGAGGCTGAGAAGTCTCAAGATCTGCCATTGGCAAGCTGGAGACCCAGGAGAGTTGATGGCGTAGTTCCAGTCTGAGTGTGAAGGGCTGAGAATCAGGAGAACCGATGTTGTAAGTTCCGGTCCAAAAGCTGGCAAGCTTGAGATCAAAGAAGAGCCAATTTTTCCTTTGAAGTACGAAGGCAAGAAAAGATGGACGATCCAGCTCAATTAGTGAGGCAGGAGGAATTCCTTTCTGTTCTACCTTTTGTTTTATTCACTTCTTCAGTTGATTGGATGAATCCCACCCACTTTGGGGAGGGCAGTCTGCTTTACTCTCTCTACTGATTCAAATATTAATTTAATCCAGAAGCACCCTCACAGACACACCCAAATAGTGTTTGGCTGAATATCTGGCCACTCCATGACCCAGTAAAGTTGACACATAATATTAGCCATTACAGCATCCAAAGGCTGGTGTCGGGGAAGCCAGCAAGCTTAGGGGCTGTTTATGACTTCATATATCATTTCCAATTGCCAAAAGACTTTCAGGTAGCAAAACAATTTTTAAAAAATCGTGTGGTATATGGAGGTGCTATAGTTTAGAGGTAGTGATGCAGGAGGCTTGGGTTGGTGGTGTAGCTCTGCCATGTGATAATTTTGTGATCCTGGGGAGTGTCGTAGCCTCTCTAAGCTTCAGTTATCTCAGGTGGAAAGTGCAAATGATAATAGCACCTGCTCCTTAGCATTGTTATGAGGAGTAAATAAAATAGTATATGTAAAGCACTCAGCATCACACCTTGGCCTGCAGGGTGCTGGCTGCTGTTAGAGCTGCGTTGTGCGTTGAGGAGGAGAGTAATGACAGGGTCAGTATGTCTGATGTGAAGACTGTGCCTGGTACGGTGTTAAATGCTTTCTCTGCGAGGACTCCCTTGTGGCCTGTCTGCTCAGCAACCAGGTTCAGGTTTTAGTATCTGATCTGTTCTCTCCCCTGCAGATATTTTCTCTTCTGGGATTTTTCTTTTGTCGTTTAAACGAGAGGAGATTGATTTCTTTGGGAAGGAGATAAGTCATCCTTGAGGTGGCCTTGACGAACTGTTGCTGTTCCCAGGCCCGTCCTCATCCTGCTATCCTTGTTCCAAGATTGCAGAGGAGGATGAGGGGCTTGGAGGTAAGGGCCCTGATTGATGGCGATGTGGCCCAGGGATGCAGGTCCCTGACCCAGGGACTCCAGCACATTTTCCATCCAGCTGGGTTGGATTGACAGATTCTGTATAATCACAAGGTTGTCCTTCAAGTGGGTTACTAGCACATATTCACTAGTCAGTCCAATCATGTTTCGCAATTGGTTCTCCAATTACCAGCAAAGAGGAGTTCAGCTATCAGTTGGATGTCAGGCATCAGAAAAGGCTGTGATGAGCTGCTGCTCTTTCCATCTTAAATGGCATCACAGGTGGGCACGGACAATGGACGTTTAATTCCAAGATGTGAGGTTAAGAATCTGACGGGTCTCTGCAGGAACAATACATTCGTGTTCTTTTTTCATGCCAAGACATTTTTCTCTTGTTTCTTTAGCTGGAGAATCTGGACTATTTCCTGAGTTATGAAGACCTATTCTAGAAAAGGCAGGTGGACGTGCCTTTCCTGCAGCTCATGCTGGCCAATGCCATGTGTGTGTGGTCGGACTTGTCTACTCTGACCTACTTCTTCACAGCAACTGTGGCAGCTATGTATTTTTATTATTCTCCACCCCATAGTTGAGGAAGTTGAGGCACAGACTGGTTATTTGCTTTCCCCAATATTACACAGCTTATATGTAAAATTAAGGCTTATATTTGAAGAATGTACTGGCACTTTGGGATAGGTAGCCCTGAGGCACCATTTAGAGAGTTGTGGAAGGCTAGGTATCTTCCTCTGTATTTTCTTCCTTTTTTCTGGGAGGTTGAGAACAAGTTTCTCAACCACTGGTGTCTCAATTTTCCTATGGCAAAATATGTATAGTTGTGTTGGTTTTTGACAATGTTATAGGGATATTTAAGACTTCATTATGTTATATTTAAGATTTAGTTTCTTATTTATTCTTGTGGGTTGTTGATAGATTGTGAAAATAAACCTGTATTATTTTTATATCAGAAAAATGTTATTAAAAACTTTTAGTTACATGATTTGGCTGATATCAGTTTGCATTACTGGGCTACACCAAACAATAATAATTGCAGCCAACGCTTCCTAAGTACTTACTATGGGGCAGGCAGGCAGCATAGTAGGTGGTTAACTCAGAGAATCTTTAAAACCACCCAGTGCTGTAGGCACTCCTATGGTTTCCATTTTACAATTGGGAAGTGGTGGAGCTGGGACAGGAAATCAATCTGACTTAGGATTTTGTGCTCTTAATGATGGTGTTCCATCCCTCCCACAACAGAAAGCATAACACTTGGGTTTTTTGAAAAGTTATGTGTAAGTCAATGATAAATGCAAATGATTATTTTTCAGAATTTAGTGAAGTGTGTTCAGAGTGAGGCTCTTTTGGATGATATCTCATCCAAAATAATGAAGTTTAATGCAAAATGTATTGAAATGCACCCCATTTGAGGACATCCCTAGAGAAATTACTTGGTTGATTTTTACAATTGGCAGAAACACAATGGAATGATAGACGAGACAAATTCAGGTAATCTCTGGATTAAAATTCTGAACAGTCAAAGAGCATCTTTCACAAAAGGTTGAATCTCCTGATAAGCTCCAAATTATATTCCCACCTTATTTAAGAATATGTGTTGGCAGGTTTAACAAGATCTTGGCACATTCTAATTTGAGATTTATTACAAGATGTGTGCATGTTTAATAGGGGCTTAATTATTCATATCCACATCTTTCTGACAGTAACTTTCTTCAGCTGTAGATAAATTCCTGGTGCATTGGGAAATATTGGCTTCTACTGTTGAAAAAACCCAGTGAAGAGAAAATTAAATGCATATGCAAGTAATTACCCAGGACAACCAGCTCCATTCAGGTGGGAGCTTGGAGTGAGCTGGTCCCCATGTCCCTTGTATGGGATTGCCAAGAGAGCTCTTCTATGCCCTTCGACTGGGAGGTAACCCGTCGTGGAAAGAGCCCAGGCTCTGGAGTCAGGCTTACCTGTGGTCGATTCCAGTTATATCCAAAGGGTGGAATCCCTTGGGCTGATTTCTTAAAGTCTCTGGGTCTCAGCTTTTTTGCATGCAAAAGAGGGCACTTAATGCCTCTCCCAAAAGGGTGATGTGAGGATGAATCAGAGCATCTATAAAGTAAGGAGCAGAGCCTGGTTACCGGAAGCACTGAGTAGGAGCTGCCTTCCTTTCATTTCCTCTTCTCCCATCATTTGTTCCTTGGGGTCCAGCTATCCAAAGCTCTTAAAACACAACGGTAATTATTTTCTGTAGAAACTAAAGGAGATAGGGATGACTGAGACACTGGTGAAAATGTAGGGAAAAAGGCACTCCCAGATGCTGCTGGTGAGTATGAATTGGCTCAGCCCTTTTAGAGGTCAACTTGTTGATATCTATGAACATAAAAGGCCTTGGCGCTTGCTGTTTCCTCTGCCTGAAATGCTTTACTCACCCTTGTCAGCACAGCTGGCTCACTTTCTCTTTATTTCAGCCCTTGGCTAAAATGTGACTTTCTCAGAGAGTTTGCACCTAACTATTCCATGTAAACTAGCACCACTCATCACTATAAATTATTTATCCCGCTTGGTTTTACCATAGCTCTTAACACTCCCTGGCCTTGTTACATATCCATGTGTGAGTTTGTATGCTTATCTCCCCGACATATGTGAGTTCCCAGAAGGCAGGGTCTTTGATTTGTTCCTTGCCCTGTACCCAGCACTGAAAAGCAGTGCTGTGTCTGGCAGAGAGTGGGTGTTTGATAAATAATTGGTGAATAATATAATTACAAGTTACTGCCTTGAAGTTCTGTTTGGGCAAACACTCCATAGACCTGGGCTGTTGACTCTCGGGAACCACGTATGTCCTATTAGTTTGAGCAAAGATATAGGTGCTCTTAAAGAAGTGTCTGTACGTGAGTTCCGGCTCCCTTGACAAGGGGGTAGGGGAGTACTTTGTCCTTGTCTCAGAGAACAAAGAACAACGATCCCACTGGCCAGAAGCCATGTGGTTTGGCTATGACAGAAAGGTGAAATTTCCTCGATTTGAGAAGAGGTGTCACGCAAGGGAGGGCTTGCGTGTTTTTATATATCAACAACATACGTTGAGAAGATAATACCATAACTGATTGGTAAATAATTTTTTTAATCAAGAAATCTTATTTTCATTATTTTAAAATACAGAATAAAGTCATTAACATTTTTCTTTCAAAAGCTTTTAATATTACTCATAAGGCTACAGTATCTTGATCACCTCTTATCCTAATTGTCCCCACCTTCCTCCTCTGCCCCCAGAATGTGAGTGCTATTATCAGTTTACCCCACATATTTCCAGACATAGTTTTGTGTATTTCCATACATATATATCAAACTCAAGGTCTGCTAGTGGGTTGGAACATGTTCTGCTTCCTGGATGAGCGCTGAGCCCTCGTCTTGCTTTCTGGATTGAGCCTGCAAACCTTTCTGTATGGCTTAGTGGTGGTGGTGCTTTGCTCTCTGTCCCTTTGGAAGCTAAATTTTGGGATGGGAAAACATGCTTGTGAAATGGTGGGGGGTCCAGATTATTCTGAGTCTTTCAGCTTGGATAAGGAAGTATAGTTTTTGTTTGTTTATTGTGCTAAAATATGTATAACACAAAATCTAACTCTTTAAATTTTTCAGTGTACAGTATTGCCTATATGCACATTGTTTTATAGCAGATCTCTAAAACTTTTTCATTTCACGTGACTGAAACTCTACACCCACTCAACAGCAACTCCCATTTCCCGCTCCGTCCAACCCCTGGTAACCATCCTAATTTATGCTAAAATTTGACTACTTTAGATACTTCATAAGTGGAATCATGCAGTATTTATCCTTCTGTGACTGGCTTATTTCACTTAGCATAATATCTTTAAGTTTCATCCATATTGTAGCATATTACAGGATTTCCTTCTTTTGAAAGGCTGAATAATATTCCATTGTATATACAATATATCATATCATCTTTATCCATTCATCCATAGATGGACAGTTAGGTTGTTTCTACTTCTGGGCTATTAGAAATAATGCTGCAATGAACATAGGAGTACAAATATCTCTTCAAGATCCTGATTTCAGTTCTTCTGGGTAAATACTCAGAAGTAGGATTGCTGGATCATATGGTAGTTCTATTTTTATTTTTTTGGGGAAGCTCCATACTGTTTTCCATAGCAACTGCACCATGTTACATTCTCACCAACAGTGCACGGGGGTTCCAATTTCTTCACATCCTTGCCGGGACTGACTTTGTGTTTTGTGAATGGTCATCCTGACAGGTATGAGGTGATATCTTGCGTTTTTGATTTGCTTTTTCTTCATAATTAGTGATGTTGAACATTTTTTCATGTGGTTTTAGGCAATTTGTATGTCTTTGGAGAAATGACTATTGAAGTCTTTTGCCCATTTTTTTTTTTTTTTTGATTAATGTTATGATGGATTACAAGCTTGTGAAATTTCAGTTGTACATTTTTGTTAGTCATGTTGTGGGTACACCACTTCCCCCTCCGTACCCTCCCCCCACCCCCCCTTTTCCCTGGTAACCACCGATCAGATCTCCTTCTCAATATACTAATTTCCACCTATGAGTGGAGTCATATAGAGTTCGTCTTTCTCTGACTGACTTATTTCGCTTAACATAATGCCCTCGAGGTCCATCCACATTGTTGTGAATGGGCCAATTTCGTCTTTTTTTATGGCTGAGTAGTATTCCATTGTGTATATATACCACATCTTCTTTATCCAATCATCAGTTTCTGGGCATGTAGGCTGGTTCCACGTCTTGGCTATTGTAAATAATGCTGCGATGAACATAGGGGTGCAACGGACTCTTGAGATATCTGATATCAGGTTCTTAGGATAGATACCCAGTAATGGGATGGCTGGGTCATAGGGTATTTCTATTTTTAACTTTTTGAGAAATCTCCATACTGTTTTCCATAGTGGCTGTACCAGTTTGCATTCCCACCAACAGTGTATGAGGGTTCCTCTTTCTCCACAACCTCTCCAACATTTGTCGTTCTTGGTTTTGGATGTTTTTGCCAATCTAACGGGGGTAAGGTGATATCTTAGTGTAGTTTTGATTTGCATTTCCCTGATGATTAGCGATGATGCACATCTTTTCATGTGTCTATTGGCCATATTCATATCTTCTTTTGAGAAATGTCTGTTCATGTCCTCTGCCCATTTTTTGATCGGGTTGTTTGTTTTTTTGTTGTTAAGCAGTGTGAGTTCTTTGTATATTATGGAGATTAAGCCTTTGTCGGATAAGTGGCTTGTAAATATTTTTTCCCAATTAGTGAGCTGTTTTTTTGTTTCAATTCTGTTTTCCCTTGCCTTGAAGAAGCTCTTTAGTCTGATGAAGTCCCATTTGTTTATTCTTTCTATTGTTTCCCTCAACTGAGGAGTTACAGTGTCCGAAAAGATTCTTTTGAAACTGATGTCCAAGAGTGTACTGCCTATATTCTCTTCCAAAAGACTTATTGTCTCAGGCCTAATCTTTAGGTCTTTGATCCATTTTGAGTTTATTTTGGTGTGTGGTGAAAAAGAATGGTCGATTTTCAATCTTTTGCATGTGGCTGTCCAGTTTTCCCAGCACCATTTGTTGAAGAGACTTTCTTTTCTCCATTGTAGGCCCTCTGCTCCTTTGTCGAAGGTTAGCTGTCCATAGATGTGTGGTTTTATCTCTGGGCTTTCAATTCTGTTCCATTGATCTGTGGACCTGTTTTTGTACCAGTACCATGCTGTTTTGATCACTGTAGCTTTGTAGTATGTTTTGAAATCGGGGATTGTGATTCCGCCGGCTTTGTTTTTCTTGCTCAAGATTGCTTTAGCAATTCGTGGTCTTTTGTTCCCCCATATGAATTTTAGGATTGTTTGTTCAATTTCTGTGAAGAATGTTCTTGGGATTCTGATTGGGATAGCATTGAATCTGTATATTGCTTTAGGTAGTATGGACATTTTAACTATGTTTATTCTTCCAATCCATGTGCAAGGAATGTTTTTCCATCTCTTTATGTCATCGCCTATTTCTTTCAAGAAAGTCTTGTAGTTTTCATTGTATAGATCCTTCACTTCCTTGGTTAAGTTTATCCAAAGGTATTTTATTCTTTTCGTTTCGATTGTGAGTGGGATAGAGTTCTTGAGTTCTTTTTCTGTTAGTTTATTGTTAGTGTATAGAAATGCTACTGATTTATGCACGTTAATTTTATACCCTGCTACTTTGCTGTAGTTGTTGATTATTTCTAATAGTTTTTCTGTGGATTCTTTGGGGTTTTCTATGTATAAGATCATGTCGTCTGCAAACAACGCGAGTTTTACTTCTTCGTTACCTATTTGGATTCCTTTTAGTTTTTTTTCCTGCCGAATTGCTCTGGCCAGCACCTCCAGTACTATGTTGAATAGGAGTGGTGAAAGTGGGCACCCTTGTCTTGTTCCTGTCCTCAGAGGGATGGCTTTCAGCTTTTGTCCATTGAGTATGATGTTGGCTGTGGGTCTATCATATATGGCCTTTATTATGTTGAGGTACTTTCCTTCTATACCCATTTTACTGAGGGTTTTTATCATAAATGGGTGTTGGATCTTGTCGAATGCTTTCTCTGCGTCTATTGAGATGATCATGTGGTTTTTGTTTTTCATTTTGTTGATGTAGTGTATCACGTTGATTGACTTGCGGATGTTGAACCATCCCTGTGTCCCTGGTATAAATCCCACTTGATCATGGTGTATAATCTTTTTGATGTATTGCTGTAATCGGTTTGCCAAAATTTTGTTGAGGATTTTTGCATCTATGTTCATCAGTGATATCGGCCTGTAGTTCTCCTTCTTTGTGTTGTCCTTGTCGGGTTTGGGGATCAGAGTGATGTTGGCTTCATAGAATGTGTTAGGGAGTTCTCCATCTTTCTCAATTTTCTGGAACAGTTTGAGGAGAATAGGTATTAAGTCTTCTTTGAATGTTTGGTAGAATTCTCCAGAGAAGCCGTCTGGTCCTGGACTCTTGTTTTTGGGGAGGTTTTTGATTACCGTTTCTATTTCCTTACTTGTGATTGGTCTATTCAGATTCTCCATTTCTTCCTGATTCAGTTTGGGGAGATTGTAGGAGTCTAGGAATTTGTCCATTTCTTCCAAGTTGTTCAATTTGTTGGCATATAGTTTTTCATAGTATTCTCTTATGATCTCTTGTATTTCATTGGTATCTGTTGTGATTTCTCCTCTGTCATTCCTGATTTTATTAATTTGCGCTTTCTCTCTTCTTTTCTTGGTGAGTCTGGCTAGGGGTTTGTCAATTTTGTTAATTCTTTCGAAGAACCAACTCTTTGTTTCATTGATCCTTTCTATTGTCTTTTTTGTTTCAATATCGTTTATTTCTGCTCTTATTTTTATTATTTCCCTCCTTCTACTGACTCTGGGCTTTGTTTGTTCTTCTTTTTCTAGTTCCGGTAGGTGTCATTTGAGGTTGCTTATGTGGGCTTTTTCTTGTTTAGTGAGGTGAGCCTGTATTGCGATGAATTTCCCTCTTAGGACTGCTTTTGCTGCATCCCCAATGATTTGGTATGTCGTGTTCTCATTTTCATTTGTCTCCAGATAATATTTGATTTCTTCTTTAATTTCTTCAATGATCCATTGTTTGTTGAGAAGCGTGTTATTTAGTCTCCACATTTTTGCACCTTTCTCTGCTTTTTTCTTGTAGTTGATTTCTAGTTTAATAGCGTTATGATCAGAAAAGATGCTTGATATTATTTCAACTCTCTTGTATTTATTGATGTTTGCTTTGGTTCCCAAAATATGGTCAATCCTTGAGAATGTTCCATGTGCACTTGAGAAGAATGTGTAACCTGCTGTTTTTGGATGCAGTGTTCTATATATATCTATTAAGTCCATCTGGTCTAATTTTTCATTTAATTCTATTATTTCCTTGTTGATTTTCTGTCTGGATGTTCTGTCCATTGGTGTTAATGGTGTGTTGAGGTCCCCTACTATTATTGTATTGTTGTTGATGTCTTCTTTTAGTTCTATTAAGAGTTGCTTTACAAATTTTGGTGCTCCTGTGTTGGGTGCGTATATATTTATAAGTGTTATGTCTTCTTGGTGGAGAGTCCCTTTTATCATTATATACTGTCCCTCTTTATCTTTCTTTATCTGTTTTGCTTTGAAATCTACCTTGTCTGATATTAGTATAGCGACACCTGCTTTCTTTTGTTCATTATTAGCTTGGAGTATTGTTCTCCATCCCTTCACTCTGAGTCTGTGTTTGTCTTTGGGGCTGAGGTGTGTTTCCTGGAGGCAGCATATTGTTGGATCTTGTTCTTTGATCCATCCTGCCACTCTGTGTCTTTTGATTGGGGAGTTCAATCCATTTACATTTAGAGTGATTATTGAGACGTGGGGGCCTACCACTCCCATTTTGTGTCTTGTTTTCCGGTTTTCTTCAGTTTCCTTTGTTTCTCGTCCCATGGTTTAATCTGTTCTGATGTAGAGCTGCTACTCTCTGTTGTTGTCCTTCTACTTATCTCCTCTGCTCTTGGTTTTGTAGCCCCTTTCCTTTTTTGGATTTTTCAGGAATGAGGGTTTTCCTGAGGATTTCCTGAAGAGGAGGTTTTGTGGCAATGAACTCCCTTAATTTTTGTTTATCTGGGAAAGTTTTTATTTCTCCATCGTATTTGAAGGATATTTTCGCTGGGTAGAGAATTCTCGGCTGTAGATTTTTGTCCTTCAGATTTTTGAATATATCATTCCACTCTCTTCTAGCCTGTAAAGTTTCTGCTGAGAAATCTGCTGATAGCCTGATGGGAGTTCCTTTGTAGGTTAGTTTCTTTTGCCTGGCTGTCCTTAATATTTTCTCCTTGTCGTTGACTTTTGCTAGCTTCACTACTATATGCCGTGGAGTTGTTCTTCTTGCATTGATAAAGTTTGGAGATCTATTGGCTTCTGTCACCTGAAGATCCATCTCCCTCACCAGATTTGGGAAGTTCTCAGCCATTATTTCTTTGAATAGGTTTTCTGCCCCTTTCTCCTTCTCTTCTCCCTCTGGTATACCTATAATCCTTACGTTGCATCTCCTAATTGTGTCTGATAATTCTCGGAGAGTTTCTTCATTTCTTTTAAGTCTTGCTTCTCTCTCCTCCTCTGCCTGCAACAATTCTATATTGCCATCTTCCAAATTGCTAATTCTTTTCTCCAAATTATCGGCCCTACTGTTCAGAGCATCTAGATTTTTCTTAATCTCCTCTATTGTGTTCTTCATTTCCAATATTTCTGTTTGGTTCTTCTTTATCGTATCAAACTCTTTTGTGACATAGCTCCTGAACTCGTTGAGTTGTCGGTCAGAATTCTCTCTTAACTCATTGAGAATCTTAATGATGGCTGTTTTGAAGTCATCGTCATTTAGGTTATATATCTCATTTTCTTTGGGATTGTTTTCTGTGTATTTGTTGCTTTCTTTCTGTTCTGGAAATTTAATGTATTTTTTCATATTGCTTGATGTTGTTGATTTGTGCCTCCGCATGGAGATAGAGTTTAGTTGCTCCTTTCACTTGTTTCAGCTGCTGCGGTGGGAGGAGCAGCTGTTTATATTTCACCAACCAGGAACCCTGTCCGTAGTTGCTAACTGGGCCTGGGCCCCTCTTCGTAGCCACAGTGGCCCTTTGGATTCCCTCCTCTGCCGTGGGGGCCGTCACAGGGGGGCTTCAGGCTGCAGGTGCCTACTGTTGCAGCCCACCTAGATGTGCTCTCTCCTTGGGGTCTACAACGGTGTTATGGGCTTTTCCAGCAGCCAGGGGTGGGATCACTTATATTTGTCGCTCCGTTGCTGTCGGCACCCACCAAATCTCACTTGTCCTCTATAGGTCGCAGGAGAGCTATTGGCATCTTCTACAGTCTGTGGTTAGTACACCTAGCTATGCTGCTTTTGCCCTGGGGTCTTCCAGCCTTGTGGCTGGCGGCTGGGTGCCTTCTACTGGTGCTGTGCAGAGGCTTTCCCTAAGGCTGCTGTGAGCCTGTAGGGTTTCCCCCTAGGCTACTAAGCTGGGTCTCTGGAACTCTCTCCAGCCCCAGTCCTCTCTGAGATCTCCGGCAATCCCTAGCCTCACGGGGTGGGCAACGGCAGCTGGGGGTCTCCCCGCCCTCTGGGATTCTCTCCGGGCCTCTCCCGGAGCCGTGAATGCTCAGCGTGGCCCCTCTGCTAACGGCAGACAGAGAGTTTTGTCTGCT